>NC_058085.1:24662745-24756454 GCF_014858855.1 Bufo gargarizans
TTCTGATGATGTCACATTACATAATCTTATCTATGTTACTAACAGATGGACATGACTGGAGAGGTGAGGGACTCTGGAGATGTATGGAGTGATAGTTATTACTGTGTCTCTCCATAACCAGGACTACACAGTAGTGAAGAAGACCTCTAGTGAGCGCTGTCAGGACCCTGTGTCTGAAGGATGGGGAAGAAACCTGAGCCCAGTCATGGAGCCTCCACCTCACCCCCTGATGCATGAGGAAATCAATAGAGAGAAGATCCTAGAACTCGCCAACAAGATGATTGAGCTGCTGACTGGAGAGGTGACACTGCTGGGAATGCTGGGACATTATAGAGGAACGCTATGAAGGGATCTGGGTGATGACTGAATCATTGTGTTGTCAGGTTCCTATAAGGTGTCAGGATGTCACCGTCTATTTCTCCATGGAGGAGTGGGAGTATTTAGAAGAACACAAAGATCAGTACAAGGACGTCATGATGGAGGATCACCGGCCTCTCACATCACCAGGTAATAGACATGACTAAATACACATGTCCTCTCATTATCTGTATGTAAGGGATGAATTCAGTCACTGGATGTGTTTCCCACTGTTGGAAATTGGCCACAACAACACAAAATGTCTTAAAGAAACTTCTTCCTCAGAAGATTCTTTTGTTTAAAGGGGTTCTCCGGGCTTAATCTTTTTTTTTTGGGGGGATTAAAAGCTAACCTGTGGAGGAAAGATTATTGAGCACATACCTTCCACAGCGCAGCCGGTTCCAAGATCCACCACCCTGTCGGGCTTTCTTGTCTTTCTGTGAGTCTCCGTCTTCTTCTCTTCCTTCCTTGTGCAGGAGACGGATCGTCATGAATGACGTCACTGCCTCCTGCAAAAGAAAGCTCCGCCCGGCCGTCTTCACTTACAACGCAAGCGCACTATTCTGAATCATAGTGCGCATGCGTGGGATTGCCGGCCGCTCTCTGCACTGTACAGGCTTCTATGTGAAGCCTGTACTGACTCCTGCACAGCGCAATGTCAGCGCTGTGCAGGAGTGACAGCATAGCGATCAGCTGTGCATGTCCCTGGGGGAACCTTGGATGGCAAACAGGGGGCACTGTATGGCACAATGGTGGCAATGGATGGCACAAAGGGGCACTGGATGGCAAACGGGGCACTGGATGGCAAACGGGGCACTGGATTACACAATGAGGGCACTGGATGGTACAAGGGTGGAACTGGATGGCACAAGTGGGCCACTGGATGGCACAATGGGGGCACAATGTCACAAGGGGGTACTGGATGTCACAATGGGGGCACTGGATGGCATAAGGAGGGCAATGGATGGCAGAATGGGGGCACCGTGGATGTCACTGTTATGGGAGCACTGTGAATGTCACTGTTCTGGGGGCGCTGTTGACGTCACTGTTATGGGGGTGCCGTGGATGTCACTGTTATGGGGGCGCCGTGGATGTTACTGTTATGGGGGCACCGTGGATGTCACTGTTATGGGAGCACTGTGAATGTCACTGTTATGGGCGCTGAGTATAAGTGATAGGGCTCGTGCACAGAACCGTTTCGGTTTTGCGGTCTTAAAGTTGCGGATCCACTAAAAAAGGTTACTGTCTGTGTGCGATTCACATTTTTTTGCAGTCCCATTGAGTTCTATGGGTTTTAGATCTGCATTATGAGGACCAGAATAGGACATAGACATAGAAACATAGAATGTGTCAGCAGATAAGAACCATTTGGCCCATCTAGTCTGCCCAATATACTGAATACTATGGATAGCCCCTGGCCCTATCTTATATGGAGGATGGCCTTATGCCTATCCCATGCATGCTTAATCTCCTCCACTGTATTTGCAGCTACCACTTCTGCAGGAAGGCTATTCCCTGCATCCACTACTCTCTCAGTAAAGTAATACTTCCTGATATTACTTTTAAACCTTTGCCCCTCTAATTTAAAACTATGTCCTCTTGTAGCAGTTTTTCTTCTTTTAAATATTCTCTCCTCTTTTACCTTGTTGATTCCCTTTATGTATTTAGCAGTTTCTATCATATCCCCTCTGTCTCGTCTTTCTTCCAAGCTATACATGTTAAGGTCCTTTAATCTTTCCTGGTAAGTTTTATCCTGCAATCCATGTACCAGTTTAGTAGCTCTTCTCTGAACTCTCTCCAAAGTATCAATATCCTTCTGCAGATATGGTCTCCAGTACTGAGCACAATACTCCAGATGAGGTCTCACTAGTGCTCTGTAGAGCAGCATGAGCACCTCCCTCTTTCTACTGGTAATGCCTCTCCCTATACACCCAAGCATTCTGCTAGCATTTCCTGCTGCTCTATGACATTGTCTGCCTACCTTTAAGTCTTCTGAAATAATGATCCCTAAATCCCTTTCCTCAGATACTGAGGTCAGGACTGTATCACTGATTTTATATTCTGCTCTTGGGTTTTTACGCCCCAGGTGCATTATCTTGCACTTATCAACATTAAATTTTAGTTGCCAGATTTTTGACCATTCCTCTAGTTTTCCTAAATCCTTTTCCATTTGGTGTATCCCTCCAGGAACATCAACCCTGTTACAAATCTTTGTGTCGTCAGCACATGTTCTAGCTTTCGCAGAACTGACATACGGATGTGGAAAGCACAGGGGCGTCATCAGTGTGTTTTCTACATCCGTATGTTAGTTCAAGTAAAGATAGAACATGTCCTATTCTGGTCCTCAAAATTAGGACCTCAAATCTATAGAACTCAATGGGACTGCGAAAAATGTGGATCGCAAAATGGATACGGTCGTGTGCATAAAGGTTTAGATACACAGCTCAGCAGGTTTTATGATACAAAATGGAATTAGATACACAGCTCAGCAGGCTGTATCACACAGGATAGGATTAGATACAGATGTGAGGGCAGAGCCTGTGGATGGTCAGTGATGGGATTAGATACGCAGCTCAGCAGGCTGTATCACACAGGATAGGATTAGATACAGATGAGAGGGCAGAACCCGTGGACGGTCAGTGATGGGATTAGATACACAGCTCAGCAGGCTGTATCACACAGGATAGGATTAGATACAGATGTGAGGGCAGAGCCTGTGGACGGTCAGTGATGGGATTAGATACACAGCTCAGCAGGCTGTATCACACAGGATAGGATTAGATACAGATGTGAGGGCAGAACCCGTGGACGGTCAGTGATGGGATTAGATACACAGCTCAGCAGGCTGTATCACACAGGATAGGATTAGATACAGATGAGAGGGCAGAACCCGTGGACGGTCAGTGATGGGATTAGATACACAGCTCAGCAGGCTGTATCACACAGGATAGGATTAGATACAGATGTGAGGGCAGAGCCTGTGGACGGTCAGTGATGGGATTAGATACACAGCTCAGCAGGCTGTATCACACAGGATAGGATTAGATACAGATGTGAGGGCAGAACCCGTGGACGGTCAGTGATGGGATTAGATACACAGCTCAGCAGGCTGTATCACACAGGATAGGATTAGATACAGATGTGAGGGCAGAGTCCGTGGACGGTCAGTGATGGGATTAGATACACAGCTCAGCAGGCTGTATCACACAGGATAGGATTAGATACACATGTGAGGGCAGAGCCTGTGGACGGTCAGTGATGGGATTAGATACACAGCTCAGCAGGCTGTATCACACAGGATAGGATTAGATACAGATGTGAGGGCAGAACCCGTGGACGGTCAGTGATGGGATTAGATACACAGCTCAGCAGGCTGTATCACACAGGATAGGATTAGATACACATGTGAGGGCAGAGCCTGTGGACGGTCAGTGATGGGATTAGATACACAGCTCAGCAGGCTGTATCACACAGGATAGGATTAGATACACATGTGAGGGCAGAGCCTGTGGACGGTCAGTGATGGGATTAGATACACAGCTCAGCAGGCTGTATCACACAGGATAGGATTAGATACAGATGTGAGGGCAGAACCCGTGGACGGTCAGTGATGGGATTTAGACACTGAGTGAGAAGCAGATTCCTGTCTGGGTGTAGTAACATGGACACAGGAGTTGTAGTGGGTGGAGCTGCTGCAGAGCAGTGTGGGGGCGTGGCCAGCCTGTGACACATCTCTGTGCTGTGCAGCCAGGTTTGTGTATCAATAAAGTTATGTATTCAACAAAACAAGAAGGGGAGAAAGTAAACAGATCTGCCAGGATGATGTAATGTCAGGGGGGAAGGAAAGCTCGGACATGGAAAACAGGTATTGGGGGAATATGTATGGAAGGAGAGGGGTGTTAGGAGCACAGAAAAATAATTTAGCTTTTGGGACCGGACAACCTCTTTAAGCCTCATTCACACGTCAGTGTTTTGTCAGTGATTTCCTTCAGTGATTGTGAGCCAGAACCAGGATTTGAGCCTCCACAGACATAAGGTATAGGGGACACTCTGTACCTGTTCTGTGTTTAGAGTCTCACCTGGTTTTGGCTTAAAATCTCTGATGGAAATCTGAAGAGCAGCAAGACACCATTGAAGTCAATGTAAAATGTAGGCAGACTATGGCATAAGAGGTAAATGGAAGTGAATTACAGCCGTGGTAAAAGGCAGCGCTCCGTTATAAGTCCTGGACACCGTCCTTTATACTGTACTGTACCTCAGAGGACAAAGGAATAATTAATATTTTAATTCCAGTTTTCCGCAGTGTGTCGCTGTACGTAGACTTCAGTGTTTTGCACACAGATTCCATCATTCTCATACGTAACCATAGATCTACACAAGTTACACCGACAACAACTGCTAATTGGATAAAAGTTCCTTATCACAATCTCTTGTTACATAAATAATTTGTTCCTGGGGCCTTACATTAATCCTCTCTGTAACGGATCTCCTAGCACCCCGACCGGGTACCTTCGTCGATAGATGCTCCTAGTGCTTCCCGAGGACTCCAAGCACTCCACTTGACACCGTAAGCGCTGCAGACCCCACGAACCGCCGAAGCTTGGTTGAGGTCTCACCGTCTCCTACCCACCCTGGACCTACGACAAGGCTCCAGGCTCCAGTGGGTGAACCTCTCCTACAGCCAGAGAGCAGGAACAGCTCTTACAAGAGCTAGTAGTTATGTCAGGGGAGTATAGCAAATCTCCAGCGTATAGCAATCCCCCAGTGTCGATTAGTTACCCAAACACCAGCCTCAACATGGTAAAGGGTAAAGCAGGAACTCTTTATTGAGGGCTACCCGCCCGTATTTATGCAGGTCCCTATCTGGTGGACATGCCCCTAGGGGACCAGAAGGAAGACTGTGACACAGGACAGATATGCAGCAATTCAGGATACACAGACACAATACATCCCCACAATGCATCATGGTTTCCTCCTCTCTGCCCTGGAGACACCCGAGAAGCAATTCAATTATCTCTCAGGACAAAGGGAAATCGCCAATACACATGTGGGGACAACAGGACAGAAATCACCATTTAAACATACAATGTCACAACCCTTACAGTAAACACAGACATTTAACATATCCCCAGATAGCTCAAGTCTGAGTGCATATTATTAGGTGAATGGCACTCAGACTACACGAATACACTAAAATTAGCTATCTGGGTACCCTCACATAACATACAATACAATTCCAAAGACACAAAAATACATGAACTTATATAACTATGCCGCTATTGCATAAAACCGGTGCATACAACATGGGACCGTAATCACATGGTAAGAGCCTGGCAAGTAGTCCTCTCCAAGCACTCGTGGCAACCTCAAAAGAGGGGAGTTTGTCACACTCTCCAATTCAAGTACCAATCTCCATTGTTCTTTCCAAAGAGCCCCATGGTCCATAAAACCAAGATCGGCTCTTTCATTTATCACCGGTCCAACACCAAGGATCGATCATGATCATAAACATGCAAATGGTTAGTTTTAACCCCTTAAAGGGGTATTCCCATCTTAGACAATGGGGGCATATCGCTAGGATATGCCCCTATTGTCTGATAGATGCAGGTCCCACCGCTGGGACCAGCACCTATATCGAAAATGGAGCGGGGAGCGTTGTGGCTGGAAGACCCCAGATTTCCCGGGGTCCCTCCACCACCAAGCGCTAATTCCTGCATCTCCCATAGAAGTAAATGGGAGCGTGCTGTGCATGCGCGGCCCATGCTCCCATTCATTTCTACGGGGCAGACGGCAATAGCCGAGCCAGTGCTCGGCTATTTTCGGCGGCCCCATAGAAATGGATAGAGGGCGGCTCCGCATGCGCAGTGCGCTTTCCTTAATTTTCGGGGCTCCGTTCTGCCACCCTATCCCGTAGTTTCTAAAATGGGGCCACTTTTATTGAATTTCTACTCTAGGGGTGCATCAGGGGGGCTTCAAATGGGACATGGTGTCAAAAAAAAAACAGTCCAGAAAAATCTGCCTTCCAAAAACCGTATAGCATACCTTTCCTTCTGCGCCCTGCCATGTGCCCGTACAGCTGTTTACGACCACATATGGGGTGTTTCTGTAAACTACCGAATCAGGGCCATAAATATTGAGTTTGGTTTGGCTGTTAACCCTTGCTTTGTAACTGGAAAAAAAATAGTAAAATGGAAAATTTGCCCAAAAATTGAAATTCTGAAATGTCATCTCTATTTGCAAATAACTCTTGTGGAACACCTAAAAGGGTTAATGACGTTTGTAAAATCAGTTTTGAATACCTTGAGGGGTGTAGTTTCTTAGATGGAGTCACTTTTATGGAGTTTCTACTCTAGGGGTGCATCAGGGGAGCTTCAAATGGGACGTGGTGTCAAAAAAAAACTGTCTAGCAAAATCTGCCTTTCAAAAACGTATGGTATTCCTTTCCTTCTGCGCCCTGCCGCGTGCCTGTACAGTGGTTTATGACCACATATGGGGTGTTTCTGTAAACTACAGAATCAGGGCCATAAATATTGAGTTTGGTTTGGCTGTTAACCTTTGCTTTGTAACTGGAAAAAAATTATTAAAATGGAAAATCTGCCAAAAAAGGGAAATTTTGAAATTGTATCTCTATTTTCCATTCATTCTTGTGGAACATCTAAAGGGTTAATGACGTTTGTAAAAATCAGTTTTGAATACCTTGAGGGGTGTAGTTTCTTAGATGGGGTCACTTTTATGGAGTTTCTACTCTAGGGGTGCATCAGGGAGCTTCAAATGGGACACGGTGTAAAAAAAAAAAAACAGTCTAGCAAAATCTGCCTTTCAAAAACGTATGGTATTCCTTTCCTTCTGCGCCCTGCCGCGTGCCCGTACAGTGGTTTATGACCACATATGGGGTGTTTCTGTAAACGACAGAATCAGGGCCATAAATATTGAGTTTGGTTTGGCTGTTAACCCTTGCTATGTAACTGGAAAAAAAATATTAAAATGGAAAATCTGCCAAAAAAGGGAAATATTTTCCATTAATTCTTGTGGAACACCTAAAGGGTTAACAAAGTTTGTAAAATAATTTTTGAATACCTTGAGGGGTGTAGTTTATAGAATGGGGTCATTTTTGGGTGGTTTCTATTATGTAAGCATCGCAAAGTGACTTCAGACCTGAACTGGTCCCTAAAAATAGTGTTTTTGAAAATTTCAGAAAAATTTCAAGATTTGCTTTTAAATTTCTAAGCCTTGTAACATCCCCAAAAAATAAAATATCATTCCCAAAATGATCCAAACATGAAGCAGACATATTGGGAATGTAAAGTAAGAACTATTATTGGAGGTATTAATATGTATTATAGAAGTAGAGAAATTGAAACTTAGAAATTTTCAATTTTTTACAAATTTTGGGTAAATTTGGTATTTTTTTTATAAATAAAAATGAAATTTTTTTTACTTCATTTTACCAGTGTCATAAAGTACAATATGTGATGAAAAAACTGTCTCAGAATGGCCAGGATAAGTCAAAGCGTTTTAAAGTTATCACCACAGATTTGCAAAAAATGGCCTGGTCCTTATGGTGAAATAGGGCTGAGTCCTTAAGGGGTTAAGGACCAGTTCAGGTCTTAAGTCACTTTGTGAGGCTTACATAATGGAAACCACCCAAAAATGACCCCATTTTAGAAACTACACCCCTCAAGGTATTCAAAACTGATTTTACAAACTTTTTTTTAACCCTTTAGGTGTTCCACAAGAATTAATAGAAAATGGAGATGAAATTTCAGAATTTCACTTTTTTTGGCAGATTTTCCATTTTTATTTAAAAAAAAAATCCCACTAACAAAGCAAGGGTTAAGAGCCAACAAAACTCAATATTTATTGCCCTGATTCTGTAGTTTACAGAAACACCCCATATGTGGTCATAAACTGCTGTACGGGCACACAGCAGGACGTAGAAGGAATGGAACGCCATATGGTATTTGGAAAGCAGATTTCATTGGGATAATTTTAACTTGCCATATGCCATTTGAAGCCCCCCTGATGCACCCCTAGAGTAGAAACTCCAAAAAGTGACCCCATTTTGGACTCTACGGCATAAGGTAGCAGTTTTGTTGGTACTATTTTAGGGTACATATGATTTTTGGTTGCTCTATATTGCACTTTTTGTGAGTCAAGGTAACAAAAAAATAGCTGTTTTGGCACTGTTTTTATTTTTTGTTATTTATCTGACAGGTTAGATCATGTGATATTTTTATAGAGCAGGTTGTTATGGACACGTACAATACCAAATATGACTACTTTTGGTTTGTTGTTTCAGTTTTACATAATAAAGCATTTTTTAAAAAAAATTTTTTTAGTGTCTCCATATTCTGCTACTTTCACACCTGCGTTAGGTGCGGATCAGTCTGGTATCTGCACAGACGGATCCGCACCTATAATGCAAACGATTGTATCCGTTCAGAACAGATCCGTTTGCATTATGAAGAACAAAATCAAAACGGATCCATCCTGATTTGCATTGAAAGTCAATGGGGTACGGATCCGTTTTCAATTGCACCATATTGTGTCAGTGAAAACTGATCCGCTCCCATTGACTTACATTGTAGGCTGCAAGCAGTGTTTTGGTGTCCCCGTCCAGAGTGGAATGGAAGCGGAACAGAGCGAAACTGATGCGTTCTGAACGGATCCTTATCCATTCAGAATGCATTGGGGATGAAGTGATCCGTTTTGAACCATTTGTGAGATCCCTGAAACGGATCTCACAAACAGAGTGTGAAAGTAGTCTTATGTAGGGGCTCAATTTTTTCGGTATGAGAAGATGGTTTGATTGGTTCTATTTTAGGGTCCATATGACTTTTTGATTGCTTGGTATTACACTTTTTGTGATGTAAGGTGACAAAAAAATTGGCTTTTTTGACACTTTTTTTTTTTTTTACAGTGTTCATCTGAGGGGTTAGGTCATGTGATATTTTTATAGAGCAGGTTGTTACGGACATGGCAATACCTAATATGTGTACAAAAAAATATCATGTTTTAGTGTCTCCATAGTCTGAGAGCCATAGTTTTTTATTTATTTTTTGCCGATTGTCTTATGTAGTGGCTCATCTTTTGCGGGATTAGGTGATGGTTAGATACTATTTTGGGCGGCATACTCCTTTTTGATCGCTTGGTGTTGCACTTTTAGTGATGTAAGGTGCCAAAAAAAATGTTTTTTTTAGAACAGTTTTTATTTTATTATTTTAACGATGTTCACCTGAGGGGTTAGGTCATATGATATTTTTATAGAACCAGTCAATATGGGTGCGGCAATACCTAATATGTGTACTGTTCTTTTTTTTCCCTAGTTTTAACTCTTTTTTTTACTAGAAACTTTTTTTTTTACTAGAAACTTTTAGTTTTTTTGTATAACTTTATTTTTTAACTTCTTTTTTCACTTTATTTTTTGTCCCACTCTAGGACTTCAACTTTTGGGGGTCTGATCCCCTTTTCAATGCATTACAATACTTCTGTATTGTAATGCATTGGCTGTAAGTGTATTACACAGTGTAATACACTTACAGCTTCCTGCCTGTGAGAACTAGGAGGCAGGCTCTCACAGGCTCTCACGGAAGGCAGCCACAAAACTTCATGGGTCCTTAAGGGGTTGATCCACGAAAAAAAGGAAGATTTTATGGAGCGTGCCATCCAGTTTGTTTACTTGAGAGTGACAGGACTGTGCTTCCTACTGTCCATTCTACTCTCCTCCCTCCCTCCGATTCCAACTGTTGTATCTGTCATCCATTATAGCCCAGGTCTCATTCCCCGGCCTGCACTCTCCCCAGCAGCAGGTGTGATACAGTGATGTCATTGTACCTGCTAGGCTGAGAGGGAGAGCGCACAGACCTGAGATAATCCCCCGGCCTGTGCGCTCTCCTCAGCTCAGCAGGAGAGATGATGTCATCACATCACATCTGCCGCTGGGAAGAGCATGATGTGTTCGGTATTAAAGAGCTTTACTACTTTAGGGGCACTAAGGGACAGTACTACTGTAGAAGGGGACACAAAGGGGGCAAAACTACTGTGTGGGGTCACTAAGGGGAAGCCGTATTGTAAGGGGCACAACTACTGGAATTTTACTGTGAAAGAGACTCTTAGGGGAGATAACTATAGTGTGGGGAACTAAGGGGGCATTCAGCGCCTCTTGTCCAGCGCTAGGAAATGTTTTAATTATATGTACTTAAAATTACTGATTAGGTGGCAGTTGCAGGGAAGTTGCTCAAGGTGGGGGCCAACCTGGCCTAGTTATGCCCCTTGGTCTATTAGATCTTGATCTTTTTGGCCACCACTGTTTTTAGTCAGTTAATTCTTGTATTTTGTGCCATACCTTTCTGTGGATTTTTTATACTGAAATGTAATACAATTTCAATAGAATATTTTGGTATATTATTCATCAATAATAAAATGTACTTTGTTCTTGGCAGATGACTGTACCAGGAACTTAGAAAAACATCTGGTATCTTCACATTTTGAAGTAGATGATCGTGGTATCATACAAGATATATATGAAGAGCATGCCAGTATCCAAGATATATCTACATCCAATCAGAGCAAAAATGTATTATTTGATCCTTTTAAACAGGTCCGATCTTCTGATTCATCACAGACTGTAACACAGAATAAAAGTCGTAAAAAAGGTGTTAAACATCCAACAGCTTACGTAAGAGGGAAGACTTTTTCATGTTTAGAATGTGGAAGTTTTTTTAGCTATAAATCAGAATTTGTGAGACATCAGAGAGTTCACACCGGGGAGAAGCCATTTTCATGCTCAGAATGTGGGAAATGTTTTAAGCTTAAATCACATCTTGTTGTACATCAGAGAGTTCACACAGGGGAGAAGCCATTTTCATGCTCAGAATGTGGGAAACGTTTTAACCAGAACTCAGCTCTTGTTATACATCAGAGAATTCACACAGGAGAGAATCCATATCAATGTTCAGAATGCGGTGAATGTTTTAAGCATAAATCAGCTCTTGTTTTCCATCAAAGAGTTCACACAGGGGAGAAGCCATTTTCATGCACAGAATGTGGAAAATGTTTTAAGCAGAAATCAGCTCTTGTTTTCCATCAGATAATTCACACCGGGGAGAAGCAATTTTGTTGTTCAGAATGTGGGACAAGTTTTAACTATAAGTCAGCATTTATTAGACATCAAAGAATTCACACCGGGGAGAAGCCATTTTCATGCACAGAATGTGGGAAATGTTTTAAGCAGAAACCACATCTTGTTGATCATCAGAGAAATCACACAGGAGAGAAGCCATTTTCATGTTCAGAATGTGGGAAATGTTTTCACTATAAATCAGCTCTTGTTGTACATCAGAGAACTCACACAGGAGAGAAGCCATATCCATCTTCAGAATGCGGTGAATGTTTTAAGCATAAATCAGCTCTTGTTTTCCATCAGAGAGTTCACACAGGGGAGAAGCCATTTTCATGCTCAGAATGTAGTAAATGTTTTAAGTATAAACAAGTTCTTGTTGTACATCAGAGAATTCACACCGGGGAGAAGCCATATCCATGTTCAGAATGCAGTGAATGTTTTAAGCATAAATCAGCTCTTGTTTTCCATCAGAGAGTTCACACCGGGGAGAAGCCATTTTCATGTTCAGAATGTGGGAAATCTTTTAACAATAATTCAGCATTTATTAGACATCAGAGAGTTCACACAGGGGAGAAGCCATTTTCATGTTCAGAATGTGGGAAATGTTTTAACCAGAAATCAGTTCTTGTTGCACATCATAAAACTCACAGGGAGAAGCCATCTCCATACCTCGCCCTTTAGTGACCGCACTTATGTGTTTTTATGGTAGTCAGTGTCGTTAACTGGCTTTATTCCATCAGATATCCTTTTTTACACGGGGATAAAACTGAATCTTGCTTTTAGTTACCAGAGGTGGCCGATGGCTTGGAGTGATGATTGGGACCACTGTGGGAGCTCCCCAAACACGTATTGTCTCCTATATTGAATGAATACCAGACTCAAAGGACAAATCCAGTTAAAAGTGAAAGTTTAGACTGTATATATATCCCCTCTAAACAAACATGTTTGGTGAGAGGAAATAAAAAAAAACTATAGGGCCTGATATAAAAAGATAACTATCTACCTATTCCTGCCCCAGTCTGTTCTACCTTTTATAAGTATTTGTAAAATTAAAAACGTCAAATATGAGCTTGTCAAGAAACCGTCAGCTCTTACTGGGTCTCATTAGTAATGTGCTAGTTCTCCCAAAAAGTGACCCGGGTGAGGATTGCCTCATTACATAGAAGCCATTACTTACCCTCCTAAAGGAATATCATCTTAATCTGCACATCCTGACCAAAATGTATCATTCTGTAGATAAACCCCTGTATTTGTAGAAGTCACGTGGTTCACTCAGCTCACATGAATTTACACAGTGGGTGAATTCTTGGTTATTTTCTTCTTTGTATGTCCCACCAGCTCTGGATTTTTTTTATTTTTTTAAATTGAAGACTTGATATAAAATATTTTTATTGGATATATTGCATTTTTTATCATTTTGTTTCATATGACTGTTTTCATTCCTATTATTGTATGGTGATACAGAGATAGGTTTTATTTGGAGGATCTCTAATATTCAGGCCATTCCATGAGCTCCATGGGCGCAGTTACAGTTTTGTCTGGGTTTATAATTGGATGTCTTACACCTGACAATACTTCTACAAGTAAGGACAATACCTCGGATGGAGAGGGCGGGGGGTAGTGATCCTTTACTGTGTCTATGGATGGTTTTGGACGCTGCCCCTTAATATATTATGTCAGTGAATGCTTGTTTTGTGCACATACAGTAGTGGTTTCTACCTTGCCAGGGAGGGGCCATTATGGTGCAGAAGCATCAGTTGTCACATTTGGATGCCCCAGTTACAGTGATGTGTAAATGTCCCATAGGCCAAAATATATTTTAAAAGTATCAAAATATATAATTAAATACAAGTGAGAATAAAATAGAAAAAACGTCTACATAGTTTCTCTTTTAACATGAAGCAAAAAAAAAAAAACTATCAATATGACCAAAACGGGGAACCAATTTTAACTATTTATTGTGGTGTCAATCTGCATATTTAAAGAATAAAGAGCTTGAGTTTGAATTCAAATTAAAATAAATCTCTATAAAACATATTAATAAAAAGCCCCATGCGTCATGTAAACAAAAGTTCTAAAAATTAGGTAGGCCGCAATGTGACGAACACCGCACTTCGCTGCCCCACCTCAACTAAGTCGATCTCACGAGACACGGTATAGTCACTGGTTACCAAGACGTGACGCTACGCTCTCCCGGAGGAGCATGTAAGGTCAGCTTGGTGCAGTTTACATAGTTTACTCCTGTCCACACGGGCACAGATAGGCAGAGGGGTGAGCGACGGTGGTCCAAGCAGCCTCCGGCGTAACTCCACATGCGCTCACAACCCTGACAAGCTGCGAGAGCCTTTTCACTGCCCCAGTGAAACAGCGCTTTCTCAGCCCAGGTAGACTGCCACAAGTTTCTCATTTGATATAAGCCCGATCCTTTAACCGCATTATATAGGGTGAGAAACCAACCCGCAGTAGCGTATTACTATGCCGAAACACGGCCATGGGGATTCATGATCAAGATATAAGGACAGCACAAGATTAAATTATATATTTAATCGCCCTAAGGGCTTACTAGACAGTACACAATATAACAGAATATATACAGTGGTCCGATGTGCAAATACAGGCAATATGGTACAAACAGGATTAAACAGAACAAGGGTCAGTTACTGGATGGGTGAGTAGTCCTTTGGGAGGTGATGAATAATGGTTTGCTGTAGTCACATGGGAGGCAGTAATGTCAGCTGTTTCCAGGTCCCTCCAAACACGTAACTCGGCGTGGCCCCCCTTCAGAAAGACACGCCTGCTGGCCTGCATGGGCTTTTTTTTAACCTATAGCCGGCCCTCCCTGCCTCTGGGAGGGGTCCACTCCTCCTCTTCTGGTGCTGGCAGTCAACGACCCAACAAAACCCATTAGAGCTCATAGCTCCAGACCAGAAGGTCAAAGGGAGATGGTTCTGGGACCATCGGGTCTGCCTGGGTTCCGACTACAGGTGGAGACCAAACATGGTGCCATTATTAGGTGTCTGTGGGTAGATCTGTGATCTCCCCTTCCTGGCATCCTACCACAAAACTACAACCAGGGACATGTTAGTTTTGGCCCCAGGGTTGTAGATATATAACTGACTTATGTCTGTGATGGACAGTCAATTCATAATTCCTTATTAATCCCCGGTTCCAGGGTGTCTGAGGGAATTGATTGAACTGGTTACTAGCTTAGACCCCTTACAGAGAGGCTTTCCTGCAGGATCAGATTGGCCTCCTTGCTGCCTGAGTTCGGTGTGATTTGTACGCAAGTGGTCTAAAAGCCAGGACCCCCTGCGGAGTTCTCTGACCTCTGCTATCTGGCTGCGCTTTGAAGCAGGGCCCTCTTGTGGAGTTTGATTTCCTCTGCCCACTCCTGGAGCAAATGGCATTTTTTGGGGGGTCAGAGCTGAATCCGGGCATATCCCCTTTTTCACCCAGGCAGCCCCTCTGAGGTGATCAGAGCATTTCATGTTTTGCTTTTTGTTTACATTTTTACACTGCTAGGCGAAGGTTTTTTCAGTTGTTTTACAGGCTAGGGCAGCGCTAAAGCCTCCCCATTAGTGCCGGTGACATCACCTGTAAAGCTGCTAAGCAGAAGCCTCCGCCTAACAGAAACCCTGTAACGCCACCGGATCTGCTGAAAAAGCCCTTGTCCTGTGAGATAAATGTTGCATGCTCCCCTCTGAGGGGATGCCTGGATGAAGAAGGGGATATATCTGTTCAGCTCTGAACCCAGACAACCCTTTTAAGATTGGTCCATTAAACCACCATATGCTCTAAATAAATGCATATGTCATTAAAGGGGTTTTCTTGATGGCCTATTATCAGGTTTGGCCATAACTATCAGATTGGATGAGATTGAGGGGTCTGATACCTGGCACTGCAGTAGCGCTGCAACTCTGTGTCCCCCAGACTCTGACGAAGTGTCACCATGAGTTGCTGCTCTCCAGAAGGGATAGTAAGATGCAGTGTTTCTTTACTGGAGAAATTCAGGTGCAAAAAAATACAGGCAAGGCATAGGGCTGTCTTCTCCAGTCTCCTCCCTGACAGGTTTGAGGGTTTGCTGAGGAAAGACCTGAGCTGGCTGTCCATCTCTCTCTCTCTCAGAAGGCTGGTACCCTGCTAAAGGCTGGAGACCCAGGGTCTGTGTCAGAGTATCCCATCTCAGCGTCTTCTTCTGGTCACTCATGCAGTCTGGCAGAGTATCCCCTTCCAGCACAGTTCCCTAACTGCAGAACACTAGGGGCTCTGATTGCTGTCCTTATATACAATTTCTACACTAACTAGAACCTTGTAGTGGGAGGGGTGGAGTTGGGAAACTCTCCATAACATATACAAAGTTACAACTCCTGTCTCTCATAGACTTGCATTAGAGCTTCCGTAATACTCAAAGGCAATAACACAGCAGTTTTTCTAGACAAAAACAGATTTTCCGACATAATAACATAGCTAAACCAGACATTCAAAAGGTCAGTCTGTCTGAATAACATGGTAACAGTTTATAGGGCTGAAAAAAGACATTTGTCCATCCAGTTCGGCCTGTTATCCTGCAAGTTGATCCAGAGGAAGGCAAAAAAAACCACTGTGAGGTAGAAGCAAATTTTCCCCACTACCAATATCAGATCGGCTGGGGTCTGACACCTGGCACCTCCGCCGATCAGCTGTTTGAAGACAAGGAGCGCGCCGTGCCAGCGCTGCCTCCTCTTCACTGTTTACCTTCTAGCCATTGCATCTGCAGCGGTGAGCAGGTGTAATTACACCTAATCGTCCCATTAATTTCAATCGTACGGATCGCTGTAAGCAATCCATCCCATTGAAATGAATGGGACGGCTCTTCAAACAGCTGATCGGTGGGGGTGCCAGGTGTCGGACTCCAGCCAATATGATATTGATGACCTATCCTGAGGATAGAAATAAATATGCAGGAACAGCCCACAACGGTCCGTACTTCTAACCGGAAGATGCAACAGCCCCGCACCAGCTGTGGATCCAATAAGCCAGAAAATGTGTAGAAATCAAACAGCGGTGGCAGCATCTCCCATTACGTTTCGGCTGTACACCAGCCTTTGTCAAGCATAAAAACAATGTAACACATATGCATATAAATACTAAAATTACGGTCCACCCCCTATTGTCAAAGCCAATCGAAACTCACTCTAAGCACACCCATATATCTCACTACCTATCCTTGCAACGATCTCAACCCTCCTTTCATTACAATACTTCAATTACTCATAACCTGTGCTTTTCCTTCACCTTATCAGCAACATGTTTCTCGCTGTGGTCCGCGTCCTCTATTCCGTACTGTGCATGTCTCAGCAACAGCGGCTCTACTCTAAGTCCTGCACGATCGTCAGGAGCGAGATCCCGCGATAGCTGACGTCAGCCGAACGCAGCAGCGCAGAGATCACACCCACTACATCCGCGCAGTCCCAGAGCTAAGCATCTCGTTGCCATGGAGATCCCACAGTGCTAGTGCATTGGAACCGCATATGGATCAAAAACATGATTCCAGGCCACAATAAAAACCCATTGTTATCACAAATGCGATCTATATCCATATCGCAACATAGCGAATATAGACTAGATCAACAAGAGGTGTTGGACAGGCATTAATTCTGTTGATACAAAACAACATAGCATATATATGCATAGAGACATAGGATGAATACAGTTCTGACAATATGTAATCATTGACATGGGTGGAACCCGGCTAATCCTAAAAACATATACAGGTCCTTCTAAAAAAATTAGCATATTGTGATAAAGTTCATTATTTTCTGTAATGTACTGATAAACATTAGACTTTCATATATTTTAGATTCATTACACACAACTGAAGTAGTGCAAGCCTTTTATTGTTTTAATATTGATGATTTTGGCATACAGCTCATGAAAACCCAAATTCCTATCTAAAAAAATTAGCATATTTCATCTGACCAATAAAAGAAAAGTGTTTTTAATACAAAAAAAGTCAACCTTCAAATAATTCTGTTCAGTTCTGCACTCAATACTTGGTCGGGAATCCTTTTGCAGAAATGACTGCTTCAATGCGGCGTGGCATGGAGGCAATCAGCCTGTGGCACTGCTGAGGTGTTATGGAGGCCCAGGATGCTTCGATAGCGGCCTTAAGCTCATCCAGAGTGTTGGGTCTTGCGTCTCTCAACTTTCTCTTCCCAATATCCCACAGATTCTCTATGGGGTTCAGGTCAGGAGAGTTGGCAGGCCAATTGAGCACAGTAATACCATGGTCAGTAAACCATTTACCAGTGGTTTTGGCGCTGTGAGCAGGTGCCAGGTCGTGCTGAAAAATGACATCTTCATCTCCATAAAGCTTTTCAGCAGATGGAAGCATGAAGTGCTCCAAAATCTCCTGATAGCTAGCTGCATTGACCCTGCCCTTGATAAAACACAGTGGACCAACACCAGCAGATGACATGGCACCCCAGACCATCACTGACTGTGGGTATTTGACACTGGACTTCAGGCATTTTGACATTTCCCTCTCCCCAGTCTTCCTCCAGACTCTGGCACCTTGATTTCCGAATGACATGCAACAGTCCAGTGCTGCTTCTCTGTAGCCCAGGTCAGGCGCTTCTGCCGCTGTTTCTGGTTCAAAAGTGGCTTGACCTGGGGAATGCGGCACCTGTAGCCCATTTCCTGCACACGCCTGTACACGGTGGCTCTGGATGTTTCTACTCCAGACTCAGTCCACTGCTTCCACAGGTCCCCCAAGGTCTGGAATCGGTCCTTCTCCACAATCTTCCTCAGGGTCCGGTCACCTCTTCTCGTTGTGCAGCGTTTTCTGCCACACTTTTTCCTTCCCACAGACTTCCCACTGAGGTGCCTTGATACAGCACTCTGGGAACAGCCTATTCCTTCAGAAATTTCTTTCTGTGTCTTACCCTCTTGCTTGAGGGTGTCAATGATGGCCTTCTGGACAGCAGTCAGGTCGGCAGTCTTACCCATGATTGTGGTTTTGAGTAGTGAACCAGGCTGGGAGTTTTTAAAAGCCTCAGGAATCTTTTGCAGGTGTTTAGAGTTAATTAGTTGATTCAGATGATTAGGTTAATAGCTCGTTTAGAGAACCTTTTCATGATATGCTAATTTTTTGAGATAGGAATTTGGGGTTTTCATGAGCTGTATGCCAAAATCATCAATATTAAAACAATAAAAGGCTTGAACTACTTCAGTTGGTGTGTAATGAATCTAAAATATATGAAAGTCTAATGTTTATCAGTACATTACAGAAAATAATGGAGATGAATTTAGAAGGACCTGTACAATACAGAACACTGATGAGGAACATACACCAAATCTAATCTATACTGGCTACATTAAATTCTAGATTCAGCCCATAAGACTGCAGGGATCTCAAGGTGTGAATCCATTTTAATTCCTTCCTTCTAAGTAATTTGGTTTTGTCACCCCCTCTCCTCATTGGCCCAGCATATGCTGTGAAGATACGAGATGTGCAGCACCTGAAACTACGGATACTGGAAGCCTGTGCTAGCATTTCTCCTGCGGTGTTGCTATCAGTGTGTGAAGAGTGGGAGAAGAGGGTTGCATTGACAATCCAACACAATGGGCAGCACATTGAACACATTTTATAAGTGGTCAGAAACTTGTAAATAACTCATGAAAGAATAAAGTTACGTTAAAACCAAGCACACCATTATTTTTCTTGTGAAATTCCCAATAAGTTTGATATGTCACATGACCCTCTTCCTATTGAAAAAACAAAAGTTGGATTCAAAATGCAGACATCCCAACCTGCAAAAACTCATTTCAGGGAGGTGCACTTCTCATTTCAGGGAGGGTTTTTTTTTTTTTTCACGAACTTTTTATTACATTTTCCAAACATATGAAGTATCTGCACACGTTGCTCTATGGTGTGGAGGACCGGGCTCATTACCCTGCCCCAAATTATCATATTTATATATATGATTAAAGCATCCAGGAGGTGTGAATTTAACACTGGGGTAAATAATATAATTAAAATGGAGGGTTAAAAAAAATAATGCATCTCTCTCAATAGTTATATAGCTACTGAATGAGACAGAAGGGATGCCTTTAACATATATATCTCCTTGAGAAGCCAATTTGACCCTAAAGGGTTAATTCAACCTGTAATCTAAACTCTGTCCTGTCACTTCTCTTATCTCTCTGCTCTGCTATCTGACTGAGATAAACCTTTCCGGGAGATATTGTTTCACATGCGGGTGTCAGGGAGCCGCTATCTAATAGCGGGAGACTCCCTGAACCTCCGGGAGAGTTGAGATCCCTGAAAATGGCTGACTTCAAAATGGCCGCCATGGTCACCACCCATCTTGAAAAGTTTTTCGCCCTCACATATACTAATGTGCCACAAACAGGAAGTTAATATCACCAACCATTCCCATTTTATTAAGGTGTATCCATATAAATGGCCCACCCTGTATACATATATGTATCTATAAAAGGCCATATTCTTATTTATTTAAAAATGGCCGAAAGAGGTTCATGAAAGCTCAATATGCATAAGTAGAGATGTCCCGAACTATTCGCCGGTGAACAGTTCCCGGCGAATATCGCATGTTCGCGTTCGCAGCGCGGGCAAACATATGCGATGTTCGGTCCGCCTCCGTCATCAGTGAGCAAACTTTGACCCTGTACCTCACAGTCAGCAGACACATTCCAGCCAATCAGCATACCCTCCCTCCCAGACCCTCCCACCTCCTATCAAATAGCAAGGACAGCATCCATCTTAGATTCATTCTGAAGCTGTAGTGTCACAAAGTTGTAATCGCAATGCGAATAATGCAGGTTATATTAATCACATTGCGATTAAAACTTAGAGCTGGGATCCTAATGGTTATATTGATAGAATATAACGAAGATTGAGAATATAGTGCTATATTCGTTGTCAATTCTAGCAATACCACCATTAGGAACTCAGATCTAAGTTGTAATCGCAATGCGAATAATGCAGGTTATATTAATCGTATTGCGAATTCAACTTAGAGCTGCTGGGTTCCTAATGGTTGTATTGCTAGAATTGACGAATATAACGAATACAGCACTATATTCTCAATCTTCGTTATATTCTAGCAATAGAGCCATTAGGAACCCAGCAGCTCTAAGTTGAATTCGCAATACGATTAATATAACCTGCATTATTCGCATTGCGATTACAACTTAGATCTGAGTTCCTAATGGTGGTATTGCTAGAATTGACAACGAATATAGCACTATATTCTCAATCTTCGTTATATTCTAGCAATACAACCATTAGGAACCCAGCAGCTCTAAGTTGAATTCGCATTGCGATTACAACTTTCTCAAATCCGACAGTACATTCTAGCATGGAGCCGTTCCCATGGTGATGGGGACGCTCCATGAGCACGGAAGTCGGCAGAAGCTCTAAGTTGAAATGGCAATGCGATTAATTCAAGTTCTATAAATCGCATTGCGATTTCAACAGAACTTCTGCTGACTTCCGTGCTCATGGAGCGCCCCCATCACCATGGGAACGACTCCATGCTAGAATGTACTGTCGGATTTGAGAAAGTTGAAATCGCAATGCGATTAATTCAAGTTCTATAAATCGCATTGCGATTTCAACTTACCATACTCTGCATCAACTATGTAATTTTCCATGGGAGTTTTGCCATGGATCCCCCTCTGGCATGCCACAGTCCAGGTGTTAGTCCCCTTGAAACAACTTTTCCATCACTATTGTGGCCACAAAGAGTACCTGTGGGTTTTCAAATTCGCCTTCCTATTGAAGTCTATTGCGGTTCGCCCGGTTCTCAAACATTTGCGGAAATTACGGAAAATTTTATGTTCGCGACATCACTATGTATAAGGTTCATATTGAACACGGAGAGCATTGTTTATTACAAGTTGTTACCACAGATGTAGGTTTATCTGAAGAGCGGGAGGTAGCACTGTTTCATGAGAGACATCTGGTGTGTATGTTTATTCATATAATCAAAAGTATAATGTTTGTATACATATGGTGGATTTATTTAGTTTTAGCATAAACAAATTGATAAATCATATATATAATATTCTATGTTGGCACATGTTATAACAAGGTATTGATATACAGACGTGGACAAAATTGTTGGTACCCTTTGGTCAATGAAAGAAAAAGTCACAATGGTCACAGAAATAACTTTAATCTGACAAAAGTAATAATAAATTAAAATTCTATAAATGTTAACCAATGAAAGTCAGACATTGTTTTTCAACCATGCTTCAACAGAATTATGTAAAAAAATAAACTCATGAAACAGGCATGGACAAAAATGATGGTACCCCTAGAAAACACAGAACATAATGTGACCAAAGGGACATGTTAATTCAAGGTGTGTCCACAAATTAGCATCACAGGTGTCTACAACCTTGTAATCAGCCATTGGGCCTATATATATGGCTCCAGGTAATCACTGTGTTGTTTGGTGATATGGTGTGTACCACACTCGACATGGACCAGAGGAAGCAAAGGAAAGAGCTGTCTCAAGAGATCAGAAAGAAAATTATAGACAAGCATGTTAAAGGTAAAGGCTATAAGACCATCTCCAAGCAACTAGATGTTCCTGTGAGTACAGTTGCACATATTATTCATAAGTTTAAGATCCATGGGACTGTAGCCAACCTCCCTGGACGTGGCCGCAGGAGGAAAATTGATGACAAATCTAAGAGACGGATAATCCGAATGGTAACAAAAGAGCCTAGAAAGACTTCTAAAGAGATTCAAGGTGAACTTCATGCTCAAGGAACATCAGTGTCAGATCGCACCATCCGTCGTTGTTTGAGCCAAAGTGGACTACATGGGAGACGACCAAGGAGGACACCATTGTTGAAAACGAATCATAAAAAAGCAAGACTGGAATATGCCAAACTACATGTTGACAAGCCACAAAGCTTCTGGGAGAATGTCCTGTGGACAGATGAGACAAAAATCGAAGTTTTTGCCAAGGCACATCAGCTGTATGTTCACAGACGAAAAAATGAAGCATATCAAGAAAAGAACACTGTCCCTACTGTGAAACATGGAGGAGGCTCTGTTATGTTCTGGGGCTGCTTTGCTGCGTCTGGCACAGGGTGTCTTGAATCTGTGCAGGGTACAATGAAATCTCAAGACTATCAAGGAATTCTAGAGAGAAATGTACTAGCCAGTGTCAGAAAGCTTGGTCTCAGTCGCAGGTCATGGGTCTTGCAACAGGACAATGACCCAAAACACACCGCTAAAAACACCCAAGAATGGCTAAGAGGAAAAAATTGGACTATTCTAAAGTGGCCTTCTATGAGCCCTGACCTCAATCCTATTGAGCATCTTTGGAAGGAGCTGAAACATGCAGTCTGGAAAAGGCACCCTTCAAACCGGACACAACTGGAGCAGTTTGCTCATGAGGAGTGGGCCAAAATACCTGCTGAGAGGTGCAGATGTCTCATTGACAGTTACAGGAAGCGTTTGATTGCAGTGATTGCCTCAAAAGGTTGCGCAACAAAATATTAAGTTAGGGGTACCATCATTTTTGTCCATGCCTGTTTCATGAGTTTATTTTTTTACATAATTCTGTTGAAGCATGGTTGAAAAACAATGTCTGACTTTCATTGGTTAACATTTATAGAATTTTAATTTATTATTACTTTTGTCAGATTAAAGTTATTTCTGTGACCATTGTGACTTTTTCTTTCATTGACCAAAGGGTACCAACAATTTTGTCCACGTCTGTATATACTTGATGCCATGTGTATCCCACTAAAAGAAAATGTATTCTTCGGATATATGGAAAGCATTTACGTTGGTTTTCTGCTAATAGGATTTATTCAGAGTCACTGATATTATTTTACCCTAATGAATCAGTCATTTGGACAGTTAGAATATACTAACCCACAGTGCGAGTGTAAGGCCCATTGTATTTCTTAGCTAACCCATAAATTCAAGAGTCTGGGAAACTCATGCATTCTGGGTAAATATGATCTCCTAGGATCATTACCGTATGAGCACACCCATCCGATGTGATTGGAAAACCCTTATCTGGAAGGGTGTGATCATTTGATAAGTTTTTAAATAAGAAAGCACACATGAGAGAAAGGAGAAGAAAAAAGGAAAAAAAAGAAAGAAAGAAAGGGGTCTAGCAAGATATAAGCCATGGAGAGACATGCGATGATGGACCACCCAGCTTTCCTAGGAGCAGAAGTGAGATTCCTACTAGGACATGGTAAGAGACACAAAGAATGATATTTAATTTTATTAAGACTAATTTGATAGTGTGGGTGAAATTATACCATCTAGATTGGCGAATAAATAAATACATTTATAAATTTATCATCTTCATATTGAGATGTGGTCTTAGGATATTGTGGGGCTTCATTCTACCTGCAGAAGACTCGAGACTAATCTTTCCTGATGGATTCCCACAGGAAAGACTTGTTCCAAGTTCTTCCATTTAAAATATAATAATAGCTTTGATCATAAGATCCCCGTTATTTGTCTTAATAATCTTACCAAAGTCATATGTGTGAAAATAGTCCAGGATGGGGCGGAAGGATACAGTTATCTCTTCTAAGTTATATCCTTGATTGGATTTGCCCATGCCTGAAGTCATGTGATGTGTAGTTGGTTAGAGGGGGGCGGAATGTATTTAGCATTCTATATTGATGTCTAGGATTAGACATGCCCGTCCTGATATCATGAGGCTTTCTCTGAACAGTAATAATGTATATAAATTATGTTCCTATTTGATATCCTAACCTAATAATAGCTTGGTTATAATGTGACAAGTTATTTCCACTCACATGTATTGTTAAGCTTGTAATGCTTTATATTAACGCTATATATATTCATTTGCATTTATCATTGTGTTTATTTACTTATATATGTATATAACCTTGTAACCAATAAATCTGCATATTTTTATAATACCTGTGTATTATTGTATAATGCAGAACTACATGTTTTATCATTAACGTCATCTCACGTCAAAATAACTTATTATCTGAGGAAATAGTCGGACTCAGATGTGAATTTTATAGATTAGGTTGTCCACAATTCACCAGGTCATGATTTCAAGAATTTTTGACAAATTATATAAATTTTATTTTTTCACGGTTAATTATTTTATGACGATAATTAATAATTCTTAATTGAATTATTACTGCCCGACAGTCTGAAGAGGAGTCAGAGGAGGATGGTGCCTGGGGGGAGGAGGAGGAGCAAGAAGAGCAGGCTTTAAACTTTTCTGGGATCCCTGGTGTTGTCCGTGGATGGGGGGAGGAGACCGAGGACCACATTCTCCTGGGCGATGAGCAGGAGCCACGCCGCTCCACCGCTTCCAATTTAGTGCAAATGCTCCAGTGTTTGAAAAGGGACCCCCGTATAAAAAGCATAAAGGTCAAGAACCAGTACTACATACTTAGACCCCCGGTACAAACACAAAATGGCAGACATGATACCAGCATCACAGAGGGTTGCTAGAATGCAGCATTTTCAGGCCTTGCGTTAAGATATGCTGCATTCTGCTGTTGCAGACACTGGCAGAGGAATTTCCACCTACAGAGAAACAGTTGCGGGTACCAATCCTACCGCACATGCAAGAAGAGGGCAGTTTGAATATGTGTTGGTCACTTCGGATATGAGATCATTCTTGCTGCCAACCCATCAACAGCCGCCCTCCGGATCCAGCCTCAGGGAATGCCTAGACCGACAGGTGTCCGACTACATCGGGTTATCGGCCGATGTGGTCCCCTTGACTACTGGTTGCGCAGGCTTCACCTGTGGCCAGAGCTGGCTCAATTTGCCATGGAACTCTTGGCTTTCCCCTCGTCCAGTGTCCTGTCCGAAAGGAAATTCAGCGCAGCAGGGGGGATCGTGACCGATAAGCGCACTCACCTAGCTCACGACAGTGTAGACTACCTCACATTTCTAAAAATGAATGAGGCATGGCTCTCGGAGGAATTTAACACTTATGACGACCACGATTAATTGAATTTCACCTATTACCATTGTTTTTTTTTTCAAGAGGGGGGATTTCATTTGCCATGTTTTTGATCCAATTTTATATTTTTAGTTCTTTTAAACATATGTATTTGACATGTATTTATATTGGCCTGCAGTAAAATTTATATCCAATAACTGTCTAATATACCTCCAGCCACAGAATCACTTGATGTTTTCTGTCCGGTGAATGCCTAATGTTTGGGGCCTGTATTCTAACTGGCCAACAGTAAAACTGTTATACGCTGACCTCCTAATTTACCTCCAACCACATAATGACTTGATCTTTTCTGTACGTTGAATGCATAATTTTTGGGGCCTTTATACGTCAGATAGTGACAAAACATTGGTATTTGTTACAGAAGGACAAGATTATAGGTACATTAATGCCACAAAACCCCAAAATAACGTTTTCAAAGGCCCCGAACCTTGGTTTGAAGGTGGCCCCCACAGTTAAGAAACAACTAAATAGGGAAGCCACCATTTCAAGCTGGATAGGCCTACAAGGCTTCTTTAGGTGTGGTATCTGTAGTAATTGTAAAGTAACATCTTTTCAAAAAAGAACTAATGAACTAGTGTCTACTTATAATAATCATCGTCATCTAATTAGGGATTGCCTGACATGCAGTTCCGAAAATGTTATTTACGCTATAGAATGTCCGTGTAAACGGCTATACATTGGTAGGACAAAGAGATCGCTAAAAAAGCGAATTTCGGAACGTATAAATAATATACGGAAGGGATTTGAAAACCATTCATTATCACATCATTTCAAAATCAGCCATAACCAGGACCCCTCATGCATTAAGTTCCTTGCGATAGATAAAGTGGAAAAAGAGTGGAGAGGAGGCAATCACATAGAAAGAATGTCTAGACTCGAAACCAAGCGAATTTTTGAATTCGACACCCTGATACCCAACGGCCTTAATGCAGAATTCGAGCTCTTTGGATTTTTATGAATTCAGTGGACATCCATGTGTCGATGACAAACCGCGTGTTTGTTTCACTGCACCCGCTTTCTCCTCTACACATGGGTCTCCACGTTTACACAACCCTCAAGCCAATGTTATCTGTGCATAATATTATGAAAGTTTTCGTATTTATATCAATAATGTTTTTGGATGTTATAATAATGCAAATTTTTTATATTTTAACATTTTAATTTGAATGTTTTAACTTGCGTATTATTAGTCTATGGTGGGTACCTGTCTTTTGTCCGGTTTTAATGAATAAAGAAAAAATGCACAGGAACCGCATTAAAAACGCATATTGCTAGGGTGTGTTTTTTTTTTTTTAGGAGATACATAAGCTCAGAATATATAAATGGATGGAATTGTAGAACTATGTTGTATTGCTAAGGGTTGAAAAATACCTATTTAAGGTTGAGTTTGTTCAACATGACATTGTGAACAAGACTGAGTAATAATGATGGACACCTGAGTAAATCGACGAACAGGATCTGACGTTTTGAGGAGTGATCAATGAGACCATGGAAGATTTAGTATAAAAGAGGGTTTTTTAGAAGGATACCACTGAGGAAGGGGCAAAAACGTTGGACCCCGAAACGCGTCTGGTGCTACACCCCCCATCTTTGTACCGAAAGACCCGAGGACCTATAATCGACCATTTCAACAGACTAGAGGTGGACCTTATATCGACAAAAGTCTCTGTTATAATAACACTGCGGAACTTTCACCAAAAGGCCGAGATTCACTGGCCCAAGCAGTGACGACGAATTGATTTGCGGAGCCGTCTTCAATCTCCAGATTAAACAAGTGCTGTACGAACTTCAGGCATTTTCGGAGGAGTGAAGGCTTTTCAAGGTCTGGACGAAAACCTCAGTCGATTATAAGGTAACGAATTATTACTTGCAAGTAGCTTTGTAGCGGGACGCCGCTACCCACTTTGTTTCGGCGGGACGCCACCGTAATCCATTGGGGGACATTCAGTCTTGGTCTCAATTCATCGATACTCAGGTATATATTTCTAGAGCTGCACACAAATATCGGATGGAATAATGCATTGACTGTGTTAGTGAGGACTATCGATTATTTTGCTTTCTATAGCATCGAATACGCAGTCGATTTTTTTAGCTAGAACATTACCACTTTTATATGAATTATTGATGTTTGGTATCGATTATTTATTGATCTTTTATTGTTCAAGATTGTATATGCAAAAGAACATGGTTGTTATGACATTTTATTACACTTTATAGCCAATTTATCTGTTCTAATAAAATTATTTAATTGTTCCAACCACATGGTCACGGTTTCTTGAGTGCCCTGTATTTCATATATTTACTATTTATTTTAATTCATTGAGCGAGTGGTCTCAATTTACAGATGCACCTGGTGGTGTCCATTTCTCCTAGTGCGACATCTCATTCAAGTTATAACAAAATGTTTGAAAGAGGATGGGAAGCGAGAGAGAGAGAGGTTATATATTGTAGTAAGGCGGGTAATGACAGCCGGGGAGAGGGGCTGGAGAAGGTGTGAGGGGATAGGATCACTGCTACAGGTGGGGGGTCGAGAAGCAGAGAGAAGCCTAAAGACTTCTTCATCTGTTATAGCGTCAGAGGAGCTCGAGCACATGGAAGTGTGGGAGGGAGGAGGATCGAAACTGGTTGGGGACTGGGAAATTATTTCCTGCCGGATGTAACCGATCTTGTCTCTGTAGTAGTGTCACGGACGTTCCCGTGGCAGGTACCGAGAGATCGGAGAGACTGGCAACTCGTGGGTTAAATTGACAAGTTCACTGTGGATATTATTGTGTCTGTGTTTTGGTGAATGCCACACCCCTTGCTTCAGGTGTTGCTTGTTACTATTTTACCTCTCCCATAAGTAGCCGCTTCTCACTCTTGGAGGTGCGGTTTATAGATTTTCTTCCTGCCTTCTCACTAGCTGGTCGGCTGTACTCTGTGGCGCTTCTGGAGTTGCCAGTTTTCTACTTTCAGATAAGTCTTGTCTTTTCTTATTGTTTTGTGTTTGTTATATTCCCTGTTGTTTGTATCTGGGCCTGAGACAGAGACTTCCATTCGTCCATCTGGGGAGGAATGGGTTGTCTCTGGTCCTAACCTCATTCCAGGGCCTTATAGGGATATAAGGGCCTAGGTATCCTGCATATGAATATTCCTACCTTCAAGGTCTATTCATATTGATAGGTAGTTAGGGCCCGGATTAGGGTTGTTCCTTCCCTAGTTTCCTGGCCCAGTTACTGTTCCCCTTCCCTCCTGTGTTTAGTGTGGAGTTTTCCCCCCACACTGATCGTGACATTATAAATCGCTGAAAAGCCGTCATTTTGTTGTCTGTATCAGTTCAGCCATGGATGTTATCGCTGCACTGACTGGACAGCTATAGGGGCTAACTCTGGAGGTGGATGACCTCCGCACGACCGTCTCACAGATGTAGAAACCACTGTCGGCTGATCCTAGTAGTGGTCACCTGCAGTGATGACCAGCGAACACATGCAATCTGCCATCTTAACTGACAAGTCCGGCGAGGCACAGGTAAGTCCTTACCTGTGCCTGTGCGCGAGCCGGTCTGAAATGAAATGCGGTCTCCGGGAGCAGGCTGTTCCGAGAACGGCCCCCGGAGGCTGTTATCAGAACTGCCTGCTCCCGGAGACCGCATTTCATTTCAGACCGGCTTGCGCACAGGCACAGGTAAGGACTTACCTGTGCCTCGCCGGACTTGTCAGTTAAGATGGCAGATCGCATGTGTTCGCTGGTGAACACTGCGAACTGGCCATCACTGGTTACCTGACCTGTCCTGAACCTAAAGTTGCTCTCCCGGATAGATTCTCGGGGAAGGGGGGGGGGGGATAATTTAATTCGGCTCAGGGAAGCGTGCAAATGGCACTTAAAGTTGCGTCCACACTCATCTGGGGACGAGAGCCAGAGAGTTGCTTAAAGGGGACGCCCAGTCTTGGACTTTTAGTCTGCCGAATGGATCACAGTCTCTCTGATCAGTAGATGCATTTTTCTGAGCTTTGTCTGATCTATGATGACCCGGACTGAGCCTCCATGGCCGAGACTAAATTTACGCGGCCTGCGTCAGGAAAAGCGTTCGGTGGAGAGCTATTGTTCCGAATTTAGGAGGTGGGCTACGGATACTGAGTGGAACGATCCAGCTCTCTGCAGCCAGTTTTGTCAAGGATTATCTGAGAGGCTGAAGGACGCTTTGGCCTTTCATGAGAATCCTGAGTCTTTGGAAGCCGCTATGTCTTTGGCTGTACGTATTGATAGACACCTGAGAGAGAGATCTAAGGGCCCGCTCTCTCAGGACGTTCTATTACATAACGTACCGTATTCCTTTGACTCTTCGGGTGAAGAGACTCCTGAGCTTATACCTGGGGATGAACCCATGCACCAATATATGTCCAAACATTCAGCGGCAAAAAGAGAAATAAAAAGGGGCTTCTAAATCCCATCTGACTATCGGAGGTGTGAGTGGGGAGTCAGAGAATGTGCATTTGTCCTTTGCTGGTAGTACCCGATTTCTTCTGACTGCCGAGGTGGCGCTAGAGGAAAAGACGGTGGGAATTTAAGTGTTTAAGATATCAGATTAAGAGTGAATGACTTTCATCAAGAAGTTATCTCGTGTTTTGTCTTTGAAGGTCTCGCTGCACCTATGGGTTTACCAAGCATAATCCAACTATCGGTTGGCAAGCAGATTCTGGATGGGGGACTATTGCATTGATAATTGTCTTAATCCATCCTTTTCTGTGACTACTACTAAGGCTGTACCTTCTTTTATATCCGAGTTTGCCGATGTGTTTTCTGAGAGGGGATGTCAGGATTTACCTCCCCATCGGGAATATGATGCCCTGTCACTCTTATTCCTGGGGCTAAATTGCCTAAATCTAGGTTGTATAATCTTTCTGAACCTGAACGCCAGGCCATGAGAGAATATATTGCCGAGAGTTTGAAGAAAGGGCACATAAGACCATCCAAGGCTCCAGTGGCTGCAGGGTTCTTTTTTGTAAAAAAAAAAAAAAGGATGGAGGTCTTCGGCCATGTCTGGATTTTCGTGAAATCAATCAGATTACTGTCCGTGATCCCTACCCTCTTCCTTTGATTCCCGATTTGTTTAACCAGATTATTGGTGCCAAGGTGTTCTCCAAGTTGGACTTAAGGGGGGCATATAATCTGGTTAGGATCAAGGAAGGGATGAATGGAGGACGGCTTTTAATGAGGGATAAATGGAGGACATGACATTTTAATGATTACATCGCCGGCTCTGCTACATGGACATGACAAAGACTCAGCTGTAGTAACTGAACATTACACATACACAGCTCTGCTACATGGACATGACAGAGACTCCGCTGTAGTAACTGAACATTACACATACACAGCTCTGCTACATGGACATGACAGAGACTCCGCTGTAGTAACTGAACATTACACATACACAGCTCTGCTACATGGACATGACAGAGACTCAGCTGTAGTAACTGAACATTACACATACACAGCTCTGCTGCATGGACATGACAAAGACTCCGCTGTAGTAACTGAACATTACACATACACAGCTCTGCTACATGGACATGACAAAGACTCCGCTGTAGTAACTGAACATTACACATACACAGCTCTGCTGCATGGACATGACAAAGACTCCGCTGTAGTAACTGAACATTACACATACACAGCTCTGCTACATGGACATGACAGAGACTCCGCTGTAGTAACTGAACATTACACATACACAGCTCTGCTACATGGACATGACAGAGACTCCGCTGTAGTAACTGAACATTACACATACACAGCTCTGCTACATGGACATGACAGAGACTCAGCTGTAGTAACTGAACATTACACATACACAGCTCTGCTGCATGGACATGACAAAGACTCCGCTGTAGTAACTGAACATTACACATACACAGCTCTGCTACATGGACATGACAAAGACTCCGCTGTAGTAAGTGAACATTACACATACACAGCTCTGCTACATGGACATGACAAAGACTCAGCTGTAGTAACTGAACATCACACATACACAGCTATGCTACATGGACATGACAGAGACTCTGCTGTAGTAACTGAACATTACACATACACAGCTCTACTACATGGACATGACAGAGACTCCGCTGTAGTAACTGAACATTACACATACACAGCTCTGCTACATGGACATGACAGAGACTCCGCTGTAGTAACTGAACATTACACATACACAGCTCTGCTACATGGACATGACAAAGACTCAGCTGTAGTAACTGAACATTACACATACACAGCTCTGCTACATGGACATGACAAAGACTCTGCTATAGTAACTGAACATTACACATACACAGCTCTGCTACATGGACATGACAAAGACTCAGCTGTAGTAACTGAACATTACACATACGCAGCTCTGCTGCACACACTGATAGAATATTACACATAAACAGCTTGGTTGTATGCACATACAGCTCAACTACACAGACATTACACGGATACATCTCATTTATACAGACATTACAGGCTTACAGCTCTGCTACATACAGGCTGGAATTCCACACAGCACAGCAGAGTCTCACACACAGAGCAGAGAAACCTGGTCATGTGATCTCCATTAATCCGCCCACAATTGGTCACATGGTCATGACATCAGCACAGGTCCTGTACCTTCTTTTGCAGAGCAGCCGGACTCATCCCACAATTGGTCACATGGCCATGACATCATCACAGGTCCTGTATCTTCTGCAGCATAACCTGACTCCGCCCATACCTGATCACATGGTCATGACCTCATCACAGGTCCTGTACCTTCTCCTGCAGCACAGCCTGAAGCTTGACTCCTCCCACACATGATCACATGGTTATGACAGCATCACAGGTCCTGTACCTTCTGCAGCATAACCCGAGTCCTCCCACACCTGATCACATGGTTATGACATCATCACAAGTCCTGTACCTTCTCCTACCGCACAACCTAATGCCGGACTCCTCCCACACCTGATCACATGGTCATGACATCATCACAGGTCCTGTACCGTCTCCTGCAGCACAGCCTGACCCCTCCCACACCTGATCACATGGTCATGACATCATCATAGGTCCTGTACCTTCTCCTGCAGCACAGCCTGGAGCCCGACTACTGCATGGTGGTAGAAATTACAGCCCAGGAGGCTCCATAGTGAAGGGTTGTCAGAGGAGGACACGCCTGCCCCCAGGTAAGTGGAACACTCATCACATCCACACATATAAGGCTCCACAGCCACAGAGATACACAGCTCCATCCGCCCTTAAGGCCCAGTTCACACTGCAGTTATTTCCTTCAGTTATTGAGCCCAGACCAGTAGTGAAGCGACTCAGAGATCAGGTGTAATGGGAAGATCCGCACTTGTTCTGTGGTTTTCTCCCGCACCAGGTTTTGGCTCACAATAACTGATGGAAATAACTGATCAAATAACTGAAGTGTGAACTCAGCCTAATCTACAAACTCCAGAGAACATGAAGCAGGAGGTAAAGACGCAGCTTCTGGGGCAGGACATCAGCCTAAAGATAATAACATAACATACAAATCACAAGAGGTTGGTTCTAGTATACAATGCATTTCAAGGGCGGCCTTCCTCAGGTGCAACAAAAGCCTGGAGCAGGGGCGTTATATAGAAGACATATCCAGGAGATCTCAGAGACGTGGACTGGAGGAGGGGGCGTTATATAGAAGACATATCCAGGAGATCTCAGAGACGTGGACTGGAGCAGGGGGCGTTATATAGAAGACATATCCAGGAGATCTCAGAGACGTGGACTGGAGGAGGGGGCGTTATATAGAAGACATATCCAGGAGATCTCAGAGACGTGGACTGGAGCAGGGGGCGTTATATAGAAGACATATCCAGGAGATCTCAGAGACGTGGACTGGAGCAGGGGGCGTTATATAGAAGACATATCCAGGAGATCTCAGAGACGTGGACTGGAGCAGGGGGCGTTATATAGAAGACATATCCAGGAGATCTCAGAGACGTGGACTGGAGCAGGGGGCGTTATATAGAAGACATATCCAGGAGATCTCAGAGACGTGGACTGGAGCAGGGGGCGTTATATAGAAGACATATCCAGGAGATCTCAGAGACGTGGACTGGAGCAGAGGACGTTATATAGAAGACATATCCAGGAGATCTCAGAGACGTGGACTGGAGGAGGGGGCGTTATATAGAAGACATATCCAGGAGATCTCAGAGACGTGGACTGGAGGAGGGGGCGTTATATAGAAGACATATCCAGGAGATCTCAGAGACGTGGACTGGAGCAGGGGGCGTTATATAGAAGACATATCCAGGAGATCTCAGAGACGTGGACTGGAGCAGGGGGCGTTATATAGAAGACATATCCAGGAGATCTCAGAGACGTGGACTGGAGCAGGGGGCGTTAAATAGAAGACATATCCAGGAGATCTCAGAGACGTGGACTGGAAGAGGGGGTGTTATATAGAAGACATATCCAGGAGATCTCAGAGACGTGGACTGGAGCAGGGAACGTTATATAGAAGACATATCCAGGAGATCTCAGAGACGTGGACTGGAGGAGGGGGTGTTATATAGAAGACATATCCAGGAGATCTCAGAGACGTGGACTGGAGGAGGGGGCGTTATATAGAAGACATATCCCGGAGATCTTAGAGACGTGGACTGAAGGAGGGGGCGTTATATAGAAGACATATCCAGGAGATCTCAGAGACGTGGACTGGAGGAGGAGTCGTTATATAGAAGACATATCCAGGAGATCTCAGACATGGACTGGAGCAGGGGGTGTTATATAGAAGACATATCCAGGAGATCTCAGAGACATGGACTGGAGCAGGGGGCGTTATATAGAAGACATATCCAGGAGATCTCAGAGACGTGGACTGGAGGAGGGGACGCTATATAGAAGACATATCCAGGAGATCTCAGAGACGTGGACTGGAGCAGGGGGCGTTATATAGAAGACATATCCAGGAGATCTCAGAGACGTGGACTGGAGGAGGGGGCGTTATATAGAAGACATATCCAGGAGATCTCAGAGACGTGGACTGGAGCAGGGGGCGTTATATAGAAGACATATCCAGGAGATCTCAGAGACGTGGACTGGAGGAGGGGACGCTATATAGAAGACATATCCAGGAGATCTCAGAGACGTGGACTGGAGCAGGGGGCGTTATATAGAAGACATATCCAGGAGATCTCAGAGACGTGGACTGGAGGAGGGGGCGTTATATAGAAGACATATCCAGGAGATCTCAGAGACGTGGACTGGAGCAGGGGGCGTTATATAGAAGACATATCCAGGAGATCTCAGAGACGTGGACTGGAGCAGGGGGCGTTATATAGAAGACATATCCAGGAGATCTCAGAGACGTGGACTGGAGCAGGGGGCGTTATATAGAAGACATATCCAGGAGATCTCAGAGACGTGGACTGGAGCAGGGGGCTTTATATAGAAGACATATCCAGGAGATCTCAGAGACGTGGACAGGAGGAGGGGGCGTTATATAGAAGACATATCCAGGAGATCTCAGAGACGTGGACTGGAGCAGGGGGCGTTATATAGAAGACATATCCAGGAGATCTCAGAGACGTGGACTGGAGCAGGGGGCGTTATATAGAAGACATATCCAGGAGATCTCAGAGACGTGGACTGGAGCAGGGGACTGGAACGCCCAAAACATAAGAATTCATCCTTTTCTAACAATCGCTAAAAACATGACTGGATAAAATGAGTGGCCCTACAAGAAGAGGATCACACCCCAAGGATATATAAATACAGGACACGGGGCTGAAGTTGGTTTCTTATTCAGAAGTTGCAGTGAGCGTCCCGAGGGGAAATCAGGTGAAAGCGGCATTAAAATACAAAAGACGGGCACAAAATGGGCAGAAAAGTGTGATTTAAAGACTGAAATGGATTCGGGCACTGATCTCACACCGGTGACATACAGAGGGTGGTGCCCGCACCGTATACAGGGGAGTTCGGCCCAAACAGGTTCTGGGCACAAGGACTGGCAGCAAAGTGGACAGACGGACACTGTCACTGATCTCAATAAGTAACTGGTGTTTTTAAAGGGTTAAATGAATATGTGCCGGGCTGAACTGAAATGTATATGATGTGGGGCATCACCCTCTGTGTGTTGGCAGTGTGAGATCTGTGGCCGAATTCATTTAACACTGCGGATGACACTGTTTTCGGGGTGCTGCGGATGACACTGTTTTGGGGGCGCTGCGGATGACACTGTTTTGGGGGTGCTGCTGATGACACTGTTTTGGGGGTGCTGCTGATGACACTGTTTTGGGGGCGCTGCGGATGACACTGTTTTGGGGGCGCAGCGGATGACACTGTTTTGGGGGCGCTGCGGATGACACTGTTTTGGGGGCGCTGCGGATGACACTGTTTTGGGGGCGCTGCGGATGACACTGTTTTGGGGGCGCTGCGGATGACACTGTTTTGGGGGCCGCTGCGGATGACACTGTTTTGGGGGCCGCTGCGGATGACACTGTTTTGGGGGCCGCTGCGGATGACACTGTTTTGGGGGCCGCTGCGGATGACACTGTTTTGGGGGCCGCTGCGGATGACACTGTTTTGGGGGCCGCTGCGGATGACACTGTTTTGGGGGCCGCTGCGGATGACACTGTTTTGGGGGCCGCTGCGGACGTCACTGTTTTGGGGGCCGCTGCGGACGTCACTGTTTTGGGGGCCGCTGCGGACGTCACTGTTTTGGGGGCGCTGCGGACGACACTGTTTTGGGGGGCGCTGCGGATGACACTGTTTTGGGGGCCGCTGCGGATGACACTGTTTTGGGGGCCGCTGCGGATGACACTGTTTTGGGGGCCGCTGCGGATGACACTGTTTTGGGGGCCGCTGCGGATGACACTGTTTTGGGGGCCGCTGCGGATGACACTGTTTTGGGGGCCGCTGCGGATGACACTGTTTTGGGGGCCGCTGCGGATGACACTGTTTTGGGGGCCGCTGCGGATGACACTGTTTTGGGGGCCGCTGCGGATGACACTGTTTTGGGGGCCGCTGCGGATGACACTGTTTTGGGGGCCGCTGCGGATGACACTGTTTTGGGGGCCGCTGTGGATGTCACTGTTATGGGGGGGGGGCGCTGTGGATGTCACTGTTATGGGGGTCTGTGTAGATGACACTGTTATGGGGGTCGGTGTGAAGCCGGTAATTCTGCTCGTAGATGATAAATATGATATAACGGCTCCAAAAAGATATAAATAAATAGAGAATTACTAATAATGAAGAAGAAGTGCGCAGGTCTCCAGTGTGAGGCGCTGACGAGACAGTAATCATAGAACGGCGAAAGGAAATTCACAAGTAAAGTGACTGAAATAAACAATAGTAAAATCACCAACCCATATGACAGACATCTGTAGGGGATGTGTCCTCCCTGACGTGCGTTTCAGCTGCTGCCTTCATCTTGGGGTTGGCGCTGCTGTGTGTGAGAAGCCTTTTATAGCCGTGTATAATATACAGGACATGTAAAATATGAGAGTGAAACTGGATCGCACATCCTCAATACTGTGCTTTTATCTAATAACCGATAATATCGCTACTCGGTGCAATTTATCGTAAACCTACCCCTATGTTGCATACTGTACATGAGGCACTGGTACACAATTTGATCAAAAAGCAAAGGTCCACTCACCACGAGAAGGTTGCCTCCCTGAGTGGGAACCTACTATAAATTAGGCGCGGCGCTGCGTGGTGACCACCGGCGCCGCAGCACTGCACCAACATGCAGCGGGACCCAGCAGCCAAACAAACGAGTTTAGTTAGATCAAAGCAAAGCATTGTGGATGTGCGATCCAGTTCTGGTTTTCTCCCCCTGATATATGCATGTTGGATCTTTCTAGGGCTGCAGCTAACGATTATTTGAATAATCGATTAGTTGCCGATTAATTTCTACGATTAATCGGGAAAAACGACAAAATTACAAAACAGAGGTTTATATGATCTTACTTGAAAAATTATGTTCAAAGGCCATATTAAAACAAATTGTGGACGACACTATTATGGGGGATCTGTGGACGACACTATTATGGGGGATCTGTGGACGACACTATTATGGGGGATCTGTGGACGACACTATTATGGGGGATCTGTGGACGACACTATTATGGGGGATCTGTGGACGACACTATTATGGGGGATCTGTGGACGACACTATTATGGGGGATCTGTGGACGACACTATTATGGGGGATCTGTGGACGACACTATTATGGGGGATCTGTGGATGACACTATTATGGGGGATCTGTGGACGACACTATTATGGGGGATCTGTGGACGACACTATTATGGGGGATCTGTGGACGACACTATTATGGGGGATCTGTGGACGACACTATTATGGGGGATCTGTGGACGACACTATTATGGGGGATCTGTGGACGACACTATTATGGAGAGGGGGATCTGTGGACGGCGCAGTTATGGAGAGGGGGATCTGTGGACGGCGCAGTTATGGAGAGGGGGATCTGTGGACGGCGCAGTTATGGAGAGGGGGATCTGTGGACGGCGCAGTTATGGAGAGGGGGATCTGTGGGCGGCGCAGTTATGGAGAGGGGGATCTGTGGGCGGCGCAGTTATGGAGAGGGGGATCTGTGGGCGGCGCAGTTATGGAGAGGGGGATCTGTGGGCGGCGCAGTTATGGAGAGGGGGATCTGTGGGCGGCGCAGTTATGGAGAGGGGGATCTGTGGGCGGCGCAGTTATGGAGAGGGGGATCTGTGGGCGGCGCAGTTATGGAGAGGGGGATCTGTGGGCGGCGCAGTTATGGAGAGGGGGATCTGTGGGCGGCGCAGTTATGGAGAGGGGGATCTGTGGGCGGCGCAGTTATGGACAGGGGGATCTGTGGGCGGCGCAGTTATGGAGAGGGGGATCTGTGGGCGGCGCAGTTATGGAGAGGGGGATCTGTGGGCGGCGCAGTTATGGAGAGGGGGATCTGTGGGCGGCGCAGTTATGGAGAGGGGGATCTGTGGGCGGCGCAGTTATGGAGAGGGGGATCTGTGGGCGGCGCAGTTATGGAGAGGGGGATCTGTGGGCGGCGCAGTTATGGAGAGGGGGATCTGTGGGCGGCGCAGTTATGGAGAGGGGGATCTGTGGGCGGCGCAGTTATGGAGAGGGGGATCTGTGGGCGGCGCAGTTATGGAGAGGGGGATCTGTGGGCGGCGCAGTTATGGAGAGGGGGATCTGTGGGCGGCGCAGTTATGGAGAGGGGGATCTGTGGGCGGCGCAGTTATGGAGAGGGGGATCTGTGGGCGGCGCAGTTATGGAGAGGGGGATCTGTGGGCGGCGCAGTTATGGAGAGGGGGATCTGTGGGCGGCGCAGTTATGGAGAGGGGGATCTGTGGGCGGCGCAGTTATGGAGAGGGGGATCTGTGGGCGGCGCAGTTATGGAGAGGGGGATATGTGCACTGTTATGGGCATAACAGTGCACAGATCCCTTTCCTCATAGCAGTGCCATAGACAGATCCTCCCCCCTCCCCATAACAGCCCCGGCCCCGATGCTTAGTCGGACTAATCACTGCATCTTTATTTTACCTTTTACAATGACGTTCTAGTAGCAGGCAGAGCGGACGGCGGCGTAACGTCACTCACTCACGTGACGCACCTGCTCCGCCCACTTCATGAATGAAGGAGGCGGAGCAGGCGTGTCACATGAGTAAGTGACGTTGCGCCGCCGTCCGCTCTGCCTGGCTGTTACAGGAGCGTCATTGTAAAAGGTAAAATAAAGATGCAGCGACCGCCCGCATAGCAACGAATCAGCGATTATTCGATAACTGGATTCGTCGACAACAAATTCAGTTATCGATTACATCGATTAATCGTTGCAGCCCTAGATCTTTCTTCTTTACTACTGGTATCAGCACTCTTCCCATTCGGCACAGGTGGTTTTAATTTCGCAGAAGTCTGCATATAAGTGGTCATTGACCTGTAGCTCCTGATAGCAATGGACATGTTGTGTTAGACAACTGTTCACATGGTGCAGTGCTGTGTGCTGGCCTTTGTTTTTGTGGCGCTGTGCTGGTGGGTTGGTGGCACCTAGTGCCAGGGGTGGCATTGTCATACAGCAGAGGTGCTGTTTGACTCCTGGGTTCTGCCGCCTACTAGGGCAGTGCCGCTTTATCACCGCATTGCGCTGCGCCGTTTTGTCAGAGTAGGTTCCACTCAAAGAGGCGACCTTGGCGTGGTGAGTGGGCTCATGCCTTTTGATCAGAATGTACACTAATGCCTCTTGTACAGCATGTAGTATGGGGCGCTGTACACTTTAATATTGCGCTAAGAAGTGAGCTTAATTAGATCTAAGCATAGAGTTTCTACCCTTGATGTATAATATACAGTGCCTTGCAAAAGTATTCTCCCCCTTGACTTTTTTCATGTTTTGTTACATTACAGCCTTAAGGTCAATGTTTTGTTAATCTGAATTTTATGTGATGGATCAGAACACAATAGTCTAAGTTGGTGAAGTGAAAGGAGAACAATATATAAATAAATCCATTGTTTAGAAATAGAAAACAGAAAATGGTCATGTGCGTATGTATTCACCCCCTTTGTTAGGAAGCCCATAAAAAGCTCTGGTGACACCTATTACCTTCAGAAGTCACATAATTAGATTGCACACAGGTGGACATCATGTCACTAAGTGTCACATGATCTGTCATTACATATACACACCAGAGCCGGCAACACCTAAGCAAGAGGCATCACTAACCAAACACTGCCATGAAGACCAAGGAACTCTCCAAACAAGTTAGGGACAATGTTGTTGAGAAGTACAAGTCAGGGTTAGGTTATAAAAAAATATCCAAATCTTTAATGATCCCCAGGAGCACCATCAAATCTATCATAACCAAACATTGGCACAACAGCAAACCTTCCAAGAGACGGCCTCCCACCAAAACTCACGGAGCGGGAAAGGAGGGCATTAATCAGAGAGGCAGCACAGAGACCTGAGGTAACCCTGGAGAAGCTGCAGAGTTCCACAGCAGAGACTGGAGTATCTGTACATAGGACGACAATAAGCCGTACGCTCCATAGAGTTGGGCTTTATGGCAGAGTGGCCAGAAGAAAGACATTACTTTCAGCTAAAAACAAAAAGGCATGTGGGAGACTCCCAAAATGTATGGAGGAAGGTGCTCTGGTCTGATGAGACCATCAAAGAAAACGCTATGTCTGGCGCAAACCCAACACATCACATCACCCAAAGAACACCATCCCCACAGTGCGACCTGGTGGTGGCAGCATCATGCTGGGGGGACTGGGAAACTGGTCAGAGTGGAGGGAAAGATGAATGGTGCTAAATACAGGGATATTCTTGAGCAGAACCTGCACCACTCTGTGTGTGATCTGAGGCTAGGATGGAGGTTCACCTTCCAGCAGGACAATGACCCCAAACACACGGCTAAAGCAACACTGGAGTTGTGGTTTAAGGGGAAACATGTAAATGTGTTGGAATGGCCGAGTCACAGCCCAGATCTCCATCCAGTAGAAAATCTGTGGTCAGACTTAAAGATTGCTGTTCACAAGCGCAAACATCCAACGTGAAGGAGCAGGAGAAGTTTTGCAAGGAGGAATGGGCAAAAATCCCAGTGGTAAGATGTGGCAAGCTCATAGAGACTTATCCAAAGCGACTTGGGGTTGTGATTGCCTCAAAAGGTGGCTCTACAAAGTACTGACTAGGGGGGTGAATAGTTATACACATTGACTTTTTCAGTTATTTTGTCCTATTTGTTGTTTGCTTCACAATAAAAAAACAAACCTCTTCAAAGTGGTGGGCATGTTCTGTAAATTGCAAATCCTCAAACAATCCATGTTAATTCCAGGTTGTGAGGCACCAAAATGTGAAAAAAGTCAGGGGGGTGAATACTTTTGCAAAGCACTGTAATACTCTCCACTTATTTATGTGGAGCATGCGCATGCACTCAGGAAGGAAACCCTGTCCCCGGCGACAAGAGGAAACGCAGGAAGCAAGGAGGGGAGTGGGACAGGAAGTGGTGGTCTCGTGCTCACCACGCCAGCACAGGGGAGGAGGAGCCAAGCAGAGTGCAGCGCATGCGCACATGAGGAGGAGTATTAATGCTCCATATTGGAGAAGGGCAGAATGACCCAGGGAAACAGGGAGAGATTCTGGAATTCCTTGTATTTCTTCATTCAATCCCTCCAGTGTCAGAGTCCGCATCCTGACCCTCCAGAAGTCTTCTCCACCGATCAGCCGTGCAGACCCATCTCCAACCATGTAGGTATCAAACCGCCATCTTTATTATGACGGACAAACTGCGGTTAGATTTCCCTGCATTAACCCCTTCAGAAAAAAAATTGAAAAATTCAGTTTTCAGAATGTTAATTTCTCAGCTTTTCCGGCAGATAGTGATACCTCGTAAACCAGTTATTACTCTACATCCCCCATATGTCTGCTTTATGTTCCTCATTCTGTAAGTGTCATTTTTTTTTAGAACAGTTTTAGAAGTTTAGAAACAATTCTTATAATTTTTACGCAAATTTTCCAAACCAACTTTTTAAAGGGGTTCTCCGGGCTATTAATATTGATGACCTATCCTCAAGATAAGTCATCAGTATCGGATTGGTGGGGATTCGCCATCCGGCACCCCCGGAGCTCAGCTGTATGAGGAGAAGGCGCGCGCCGTCTCCTGTCCTGCTCGCCGCTGTCATGTCTATGGCAAGCAGGAAGAGAGACGGGAGGCGGCAGGCGCGCACAGCGCGTGCCTTATCTTCATACAGCTGATCGCCTGGGGTAGCCGGGTGTTGGGGCCCCCCCCCCCCCCCGCCCCGATCTGATATTGATGACCTCCGCTCACCTATGATCTTGATGCGGTGCTGGTTCCTATAGTTCTCCCATATGCCGGCACACTTACTTGCGCGTGTGTAGTAGGGATACAGGAACGCCAACTTCTGCTGTTTCAGTGTCCGGAATGGTATGAAGGATACGTTTATTCCTTTCAATAGGTTGGTGCCGTGATTACACTCGATGGATTAATACCGCAGTTACACCAGACGCATTTCGAAACTGTACGTTTTCTTCCTCAGTGGTTGCAATAGTATAAAAATGAGGGACCAATCGCTCCTTATCCGGAGCTGTGCTGATACCAGAACCTGGGCCGGACCAGGTCAGACTGTTCTTGTAGTATTCTAGTCATTCACAATGCACACCCTGCGGTTTCTTCAGTTGTTCTGTAAACCAACAAATGAAACCTACAAATGATGTAGATTATAAAATCCAATATATAGAAAATACTAAACATCCAAGTTGTTTAACAAGTCATAAAACTGGGAATAAAGAAATCTAGAATAAAATAGACACATGTAGTGTAAAAGGGCTAATGTGGTCTTCATTCCGGGGTGTTAGTTCGCTCTGCAGGTCTGTCTGCATTTTATTCTATATATTTTTATTCCCAGTTTTATGACTTGTTGATCAACTTATGTTTTGTATTTTCTATATATTGGATTTTATGACCTATCATGAAACTGCCTTGACCTCACACGTGTTTCGATCCATATAAAAAGAGAGAACACAACATCTACACTTTATTATCTCCTCCGATGTCTCCTCTTATCTCCAGTTATTGTATTTTACAAGGATGTTTCATCGTCTCATCTTCTCTCCATTCAGGTTCCTACAATATAGGATCTGCTAAGTGGAGATCTTCTATATAAGATCCTTCTCCTGATTGACCCGTCAAGAATGGACAGGGACAAGATGGTGGAGAGGATAATAAATCTCACCCTAGAGATCCTCTTCCAGCTTACTGGAGAGGTGAGAGATTCTGATGATGTCACATTACATCATCTTATCTATGTTACTAACAGATGGACATGACTGGAGAGGTGAGGGACTCTGGAGATGTATGGAGTGATAGTTATTACTGTGTCTCTCCATAACCAGGACTACACAGTAGTGAAGAAGACCTCTAGTGAGCACTGTCAGGACCCTGTGTCTGAAGGTTGGGGAAGAACCCTGAGCCCAATCATGGAGCCTCCACCTCACCCCCTGATACATGAGGAAGTCAATAGAGAGAAGATCCTAGAACTCGCCAACAAGATGATTGAGCTGCTGACTGGAGAGGTGGGAATGCTGGGACATTATACAGGAATGCTATGAAGGGATCTGGGTGATGACTGTATCATTGTGTTGTCAGGTTCCTATAAGGTGTCAGGATGTCACCATCTATTTCTCCATGGAGGAGTGGGAGTATTTAGAAGGACACAAAGATCTGTACAAGGACGTCATGATGGAGGATCTCCGGCCCCTCACATCACCAGGTAATAGACATGACTAAATCCACATGTCCTCTCGTTATCTGTATGTAAGGCATGAATTCAGTCACTGGATGTGTTTCCTACTGTTGGAAATTGGCCTCAACAACACAACATGTCTTGAAGAAACTTCTTCCTCAGAAGATTCTTTTGTTTAAGCCTCATTCACACGTCCTCTCATTATCTGTATGTAAGGGATGAAGTGATTGTGAGCCAGAACCAGGATTTGAGCCTCCACAGACATAAGGTATAGGGGAAACTCTGTACCTGTTCTGTGTTTAGAGTCTCACCTGGTTTTGGCTTAGGCCCCTTTCACACGGGCGAGTATTCCACGAGGATGCGATGCGTGAGTAGAACGCATTGCACCCACACTGAATCCTGACCTATTCATTTCTATGGGGCTGTTCACATGAGCTGTGATTTTCACGCATCACTTGTGCGTTGCGTGAAAAACGCAGCAAGCTCTATATTCTGTGTTTTTCACACAACCCAGGCCCCATAGAAGTGAATGGGGCCCCGTGAAAATCGCAAGCAAGTGTGGATGCGGTGCGATTTTTCACGCATGGTTGCTAGGTGACGATCGGGCTGGGGACCCGATCTGTATTATTTTCCCTTATAACATGGTTATAAGGGAAAATAATAGCATTCTGAATACAGCATGCAAAGTAAAATAGTGATGGAGAGGTTAAAAAAAATAAAAAAAAATTACTCACTGAGTCCACTTGATCGCGTAGTTGCGGATCTCTGTCTTCTTCTGTAATGTTGAGCTGCTGGTTAAGGACCCGTGGTGACGTCACATCACATGGTCCCTCGCCATGGTGATGAACCATGTGATTGGACCATGTGATGAGCACAGTGATGTCATCAAAGGTCCTATTCCTGTGCACAGCAAAGAAGACAGAAGAGAAGCCGGCTGCGCGATCAAGTGGATTAAGGTGAGTTAAATTTATTTTTTTATTTTTTTAACCCCTCCAGCGCTATTGTACTATGTATTCTGTGTTCAGAATGCTATTATTTTCCCTTATAACATGGTTATAAGGGAAAATAATACAATCTACAGAACACCTAACCCAAACCCGAACTTCTGTGAAGAAGTTCGGGTTTGGGTATCAAACATGCCGATTTTTCTCACCCCCATGCAAAACGCATTACAATGTTTTGCACTCGCACGGATAAATCGTGCATGTTCCCGCAACACACCCGCACCTTTTCCCGCAACGCCCGTGTGAAACCAGCCTTAAAATTTCTGCAAGACACCATTGAAGTCAATGTAAAATGTAGGCAGATTATGGCATAAGAGGTAAATGGAAGTGAATTACAGCCGTGGTAAAAGGCAGCGCTCTGTTATAAGTCCTGGACACCGTCCTTTATACCTCAGAGAACAAAGGAATAATTAATATTTTAATTCCAGTTTTCCGCAGTGTGTCGCTGTACGTAGACTTCAGTGGTTTACACACAGATTCCATCATTATCATACGTAACCATAGATCTACACAAGTTACACCGACAACAACTGCTAATTGGATAAAAGTTCCTTCTCACGATCTCTTGTTGCATAAATAATTTGTTCCTGGGGCCTTCCATTAATCATCTCCAATTCAAGTACCAATCTCCATTGTTCTCTCCAAAGAGCCCCATGGTCCATAAAGACAAGATTGTCTCTTTCACTTATCACCGGTCCAACACCAAGGATCGATCCTGATCATAAACATACAAATGGTTAGTTTTAACCGCTTAAAGGGCTATTCCCATCTTAGACAATGGGGACATATCGCTAGGATATGCCCCTATTGTCTGATGGGTGCGGGTCACAGAGCGAGGAGCACTGTGGCCGGAAGACCCCAGATTTCCCAGCTTCCGTCCACCACCAAGCACTAATTCCCTGCCTCTCCCATAGAAGGGAATGGGAGTGTTTTGCGCATGCACGGCCCATGCTGCCATTCATTTCTACGGGGCAGACGGCAATAGCCGAGTCGGCGCTCGGCTATTTTCGGCGCTCCATAGAAATGAATAGAGGGTAGTGGGACCCGCACCTATAAGACAATGGGAGCATATCCTAGTGATATGCCCCCATTGTCTGAGATGAGAAAATCCCTTTAAGGACCGAGCCATTTTTCACCTTAAAGGGAACCTGTCGCTGGGATTATGTGTATAGAGCTGAGGACATGGGTTGCTAGATGGCCGCTAGCACATCGGCAATACCCAGTCCCCATAGCTTTGTGTGCTTTTATTGTGTAAAAAAAACCCCATTTGATACATATGCTAATTAACGGGAGATGAGTCCTGTATGTGAGATGAGTCAGGAACAAGACTCATCTCCGGTTAATTAGCATATCTATCAAATCATTATTATTTTTTTACACAATAAAAGCACACAGAGCTATGGGGACTGGGTATTGCGGATGTGCTAGCGGCCATCTAGCAACCCATGTCCTCAGTTCTATACACAAAATCCCGGTGACTTTTCCCTTTAAGGACCAGACTGAATTTTGCAAATCTGACATGTCACTTTATGTGGTGATAACTTTAAAACACTTTTACTTATCCAAGCCATTTATTAAAAAAATGCCAAATTTAAAAAAAATTGGGAAAAATTTGCAGCGCTCCAAATTTTAATTTATCTGCTTTTAAAACAGATAGTGATATCTCATATAATAGTTATTACTTTACATTTCCCATATGTCTACTTCATGTTTGGATGATTTTGTGAATGCCATTTTATTTTTTTGGGGATGTTAGAAGGCTTAGAAGTTTAGAAGCAAATCTTGAAATTCTTCTGAAAATTTCCAAAACCCACTGTTTAAAGACTAGTTCAGGTCTGAAGTCACTTTGTGAGGCTTATATAATAGAAACCCCCCCAAAATTACCCCATTTTAGAAACTATACCCCTCAAGGTATTCAAAACTGATTTTACAAACTTTGTTAACCCTTTAGGTGTTCCACAAGAATTAATGGAAAATGGAGATGAAATGTAAAAAAAAAAATCACCACTAACAAAGCAAGGATTAACACAAAACAAAATTCTATATTTATGGCTTTGATTCTGTAGTTTACAGAAACGCCCCATATGTGGTCGTAAACTGCTGTACGGGCACACGGCAGGGCGCAGAAGGAAAGGAACGCCATATGGTATTTGGAAGGCAGATTTCACTGGGATAATTTTAACTTGCCATATCCCATTTGAAGCCCCCCTGATGCACCCCTAGAGTAGAAACTCCAAAAAAGTGACCCCATTTTGGACTCTACGGCATAAGGTAGCAGTTTTGTTGGTACTATTTTAGGATACATATGATTTTTGGTTGCTCTATATTACACTTTTTGTGAGGCAAGGTAACAAAAAAATAGCTGTTTTGGCACTGTTTTTATTTTTTGTTATTTACAACGTTTATCTGACAGGTTAGATCATGTGATATTTTCATGAGCAGGTTGTTATGGACGCGACAATACCAAATATGACTTTTTTGTTGTTGTTTGTTTCAGTTTTACATAATAAAGCATTTTTGAAAAAAAACTTTTTTATTGTCTCCATATTCTGAAAGCCATATATATATATTTTTTTGGGGCGACTGTCTTATGTAGGGGGTCATTTTTTTTTGGTATGAGATGATGGTTTGATTGGTTCTGGTTATGACTTTTTAATCGCTTGCTATTACACTTTTTGTGATGTAAGATAACAAAAAAAATTACTTTTTTGACACTTTTTTTATTTTCACGGTGTTCATCTGAGTGGTTAGGTCATGTGATATTTTTATAGAGCCGGTCGATACGGACGTGGCAATACCTAATATGTCTACTTTTTTTTTTTTTTTTTTTAACATTTAACACAGTAAAAGCATTTTTGAAACAAAAAAATATCATGTTTTAGTGTCTCCATAGTCTGAGAGCCATAGTTTTTTAAATTTTTTGGGCGATTGTCTTATGTAGTGACTCATTTTTTAGGTGATTGGGTGATGGTTAGATTGGTACTATTTGGGGCGGCATACGCCTTTTTGATCGCTTGATGTTGCACTTCAGGTGACATAAATGGCTTTTATGGTGTTTATGGTCCCTTTTTTTTTTTTTTTTTTTTTTTTTTTTTACTTGAAACTTTTTTTTAAATTTATTAAAAACACTTTTTTTAAACTTTATTTCTGTCCCACACTGGGACTTCAACTTTTGGGGGTCTGATCCCCTCTGCAAAGCTTTACAATACATCTGTATTGTAATGCATTGCCTGCTAGTGGATTACAGGTTTCCTAGGAGATGAGGCTCTAAAAGTACTCGGTATTCACTTCAAAATGGTGATTTAACTCTTTAGCGAAGCTCCTAAGCGAAGGTCCTTTACTATTCTGAGATAACCCTAAATTAGACGTATTTCAGGCACAGATGTCGGTGCAGTGTGGGGGGCGGCAGGTCTACAATTGTCGGTGGGCGGGGAAGGGAACGGGCTGGCAGGCCTGTCTCGTTTACCATTTTCTACAAATGTTTCAGGTGTAGAAAAGGGTCTAAATGTAAGACAACTTGGAAGCTGTCTTACATTTAGAACTGGTGCTAGAAGCCCTGAAGTTATGGAGAAGCCTGCACCTCTTCATAACTTGGGAGGAACCACAGCCAGCTTAGGGCTTTAAGACCTGTGCCTAAAACACCGGTCTTAATAAATGTGCCCCAAGATGTATACCTAAGACAACATGGCTGACCATCTAATCTAATCCTGATTTTGCAACACCTACAGTTAAGGAAGAGAGAACAACACCCGAGAGATGTCCTAGTCCTCTTCTTCCACAGGATGGGTTAGAAGAAAGTCACTATGTCCCACAGGATGATCAGATAGATGGATATAAGGACATCATGATGGAGGATCACCGGCCTCTCACATCACCAGGTAATAGACATGACTAAATACACACAGGGCCATATTTAATATTGATTGGACCGTAGGCAAGAATTTGCTTGGGGCCCCTGGATCCCGCCTTCCCACACCCTAGCCTGCAATCGCGCCCTTCACCACAACACACACACACACAAAAAACTAATTTATATATTATAGCTTATAGTGAATTACTGTAAATACTTACAGTTCTGAAGACTCCAGCAGGCTCGGGATCAGAGCTCTGGGCAGCTGGACTCAGGGCTGGAAGTGGGCACTGCTCTGCAATTAAGGAAGGAGACCAGGGCTCGGCTCACCCTAGTGTTACAGTGCCTCCGTGTGATGTCACGACGCACGGCGTACGCAAAGGGCAGGGGAGGTCGGGAGGAGGAGCATATTTTTTGCCCTATAATATGCACTGACTCATAAGACGCACCTAGGTTTTAGAGGAGGACAATAAGAAATAAATATTTTCCATTACACCTCAGGTCAGACCACCATTCAGACCCCCAATGTTAATCAGACCTCGTATCAGTCCCCCAGCCTCATGTATCAGTCCCCCAGCCTCATGTATCAGCCCCCCAGCCTCATGTATTAGCCCCCAGCTTACCTCTCCTGCTCCTGGACGCTGCCGCTCCTCGCCACCAGCGCTCTCTCTCTTCTTCCTGGTCCTCGGATGTCGGCTGTGCACAGCCGACAGCCGAGGACCAGGAAGCGGTGAGGATAGAGCTTTCACCGCTTCCTGGTCCTCCGGTACTAATCGGCGCTTCCATAATGGAAGCGCTGATTAATATTCACCCTATATGACGCAGGGGCATTCCCCCCCCCCACTTTTGGGGGAAGAAATGCGTCTTATGGGGCGAAAAATAATTTGTGTGCAGTGGCCAGCTGCCTGGAGCAACTGGGCCCGGGGCAGCTGCCCCTTTTGTCCCGCGTTAAAGACGGCCCTGAATACACATATCCTCTCATTATCTGTATCTAAGGAATGAATTCAGTCACTGGATGTATTTCCTACAGATAAGGAAGAGCTAACAACACCAGAGAGATGTCCCAGTCCTCTTCTTCCACAGGATGGTTCAGAAGAACATCACAATGTCCCACAGGATGATCAGGTAGATGGATATAAGGGCATCATGATAAAGGATCACCAGCCTCTCACATCACCAGGTAATAGACATGACTAAATACACATGTCCTCTCATTATCTGTATGTAAGGAATGAATTCAGTCACTGGATGTGTTTCCTACAGATAAGGAAGAGATAACAACACCTGAGAGATGTCCCAGTCCTCTTCTTCTACAGGATGGTTCAGAAGAACATCACAATGTCCCACAGGATGATCAGGTAGCTGGAGATAAGGTCTCATGAAATGTCCCCTATGATCTGTAGAAGACTGTGAAGATCTTGTGTAGCATACCAAACCACAGGGGAAAACGCGTGAGGCTCACGGTGGGCCGATTGGAGCAATAGTTCATGTACTCACGGTTAGCAGATGCCTCCCTGGGCTGGCGTAAAGTGGATTGGAAGACAGCACAAAATCCTCCGGGGCACTCTCGGTTGAAGGATACACCAGCAAGATGGAAGTTGAGGTGCCCTTGATGGTAATTGGTGTTAGGTGCCTTTGTGGCTGGGCCCCTGGTTTGTGACGCCAACACCGTTAGGTGCAAAGGTTGATAGTAGTAGTAAGAATGAGGAGTCAGTTGTTGTAAACCAGTTGAACATTTACTGAAGAATCAATAGTCTCTGGACAGTTGGTACAGTTCATCAATGGAAAGCTTTTTGTATAGCACAAATAATAATAAGTTCACTGGTAATGCTATTATCAGGTAATGGCAGTTGTCAATGGAGGGATTCTTCTAATGCTTATACTTTACAGGCAAGGATCCTGGTGGTAATCCTAAGTTCACTCTTTATAGCACTCTGGCACTAAAGATGCTATTATCTATTTATTTAGGGGTTATCCTTTAAGGGCGTTCCCTCCACGGCAGGCAAACACATCTGCTTTATTCTTTGGCAGGAAACTCTTCTAGAAAGGTTTTTGGTTTTCACTACTACCCGGAAGGTTTAGTTAGTGATAAAGACAATTCTGCGCATCAATTATCCATTTGTGTCCAGGTACTCGGAAAGCTACTCCTGGTCACTTGTGCTGATGAGGTCCATAAGCCAAGTTTAGCTGTTACCCTCACTAGTCTCTCTGCATCTTGGTGTATAGACTCACTTTCTGGTGCTTGGTTTCTGTAGTTATCTTCTCCAGGCTTAATCAGGGCGCAGAGGAAAGGAACACAGCTACATGGTGACTTTAGCCTGTCTCTCTCCTCCATGAACTTTCTTCTCTTCTTTCACACTCCAACTTCAACTCCAACTAACTCATCTCTCTCTCTACATTCTGCTCCCCACTATATATATTATGTGGTGCCAGCACCACCTAGGGGCGAATGGATGTAAGAATGCCAGCCAGATAATAGAGAATACCATAAAATGCTAATAAACACATGTATATAAAATAAGATGTTTGAAGTGTCCCCTTTACACACATATGTGGGACGCTGCACTTGTCTTCAGCCTTGTTTTATCTACCAGTATTATATGTCTTAACCTTGTATAATGCGAAAGGTGAAGATGGCAGGATTACGGCTGACCTTAGACGTTACATGTTGTCTGGATCTTCTCACTATTTTCTGCCTGTATAAACTTTTAAGGTGGCCTTCTCTGTCAACTGTTGCAGATCTTTTCTGAGAGGTCTTAGGCCGGGACCATGCAATACTACAAATGGTCAACCATAGTTGTGCCCGGATTGTCAGCTTGAACATGAACATCATCTTGACTTTTCCCATAAAAACATCAACTGCAATAGCACGGGGGTTGTCTATGTCATCCAGTGTGTGGAGTGTGATCTGATGTATGTTGGCAGCACTACACGGAAGTTCAAAAATAGAATATTGGAACATTTAAATTATGTTTCAAATCCATTGATTCTTAATACATCAAATGCGGCCAAACATTTTATCCACTCACACAATCGTAGGACGGGATCCCTCCGTGCATTTGCAGTTGAGAAAGTAACAGTGCCCCTAAGGGGAGGAGATCATCGGAGGAAAATTCTTTTAAGAGAGGCATACTGGATTTTTTGACTAAATACGAGGGGACCAACGGGTCTTAATCAAAGAAAGGAATTAATGTATTTTTACCAATACTTTCTTGTGCCTGTTTTTCAAGTTTGTCCCGAGGCTGGGGATATTATATCAAGACTACAGTCTTCTTACTTCTGTTTCTCAATACAATCCTAAAGCTGGGGATATGACATGTATACTAATAATAATATGCATGTGGCCATGACATTTTTTGTATGTAGAGTTTTCTACTGTCTTGTTTTTTTCTTTTAAGTGATGTATTGTATTTGCCCCAATTCACATGATGTGTTTTCTTTCACCTTGAGCTGGGCTTCTAATGCCTATAGGCTTATTGTTAGCCATGGAGATGTAATTATACCCAGCTCAGGGTTATGTGGAATCCATCGTGTTCGGGATATTTTAAATTAAATTAACATGTTCACTAAGTATGAGACTACAGGTGTGTGTCTGTGGGGTGATTAAGTTGTGATGTCATGTTACCACCACATACTTGATAGGGAAGGGTACATGGGTCTTTAAGTTTCTCAAACCCACAGACAACATTGTTACGACTAAGGAGAGGTTCTCCGAAACGCGTAAACAGTTGCTTGTTTATGAACTTGTCCGCATTTTGATACTGTTATAGTATTAAGATTTTATTGAGAAGAAATTGCAGTGCCGGAACCGTTTTTCTTCATTTCATCTCATAATAAAATGTCTGAGAAAAGGAAGAGTCCAAAACGAAAGACCCATGCCTCGTCCTCCCAGAGTCAGAATGTATGTAGTACCAGCAGTATCAATACAGTGGGGCAAAAAAGTATTTAGTCAGCCACCAATTGTGCTAGTTCTCCCACTTAAAAATATGAGAGAGGCCTGTAATTTTCATCATAGGTACACTTCAACTATGAGAGACAGAATGAGAAAAAAAAAATCCATAAAATCACATTGTCTGATTTTTAAAGAATTTATTAGCAAATTATTGTGGAAAATAAGTATTTGGTCAATAACAAAAGTTCATCTCAATACTTTGTTATATACCCTTTTTTGGCAATGACAGAGGTCAAACGTTTTCTGTAAGTCTTCACAAGGTTTTCACACACTGCTGCTGGTATTTTGGCCCATTCCTCCATGCAGATCTCCTCTAGAGCAGTGATGTTTTGGGGCTGTCGCTAGGCAACACAGACTTTCAACTCTCTCCAAAGGTTTTCTATGGGATTGAGATCTGGATACTGGCTAGGCCACTCCAGGACCTTGAAATGCTTCTTACGAAGCCACTCCTTCGTTGCCCGGGCGGTGTGTTTGGAATCATTGTCATGCTGAAAGACCCAGCCACGTTTCATCTTTAATGCCCTTGCTGATGGAAGGAGGTTTTCACTCAAAATCTCACGATACACGTCCCCATTCATTCTTTCCTTTTACACAGATCAGTCGTCCTGGTCCCTTTGCAGAAAAACAGCCCTAAAGCATGATGTTTCCACCCTCATGCTTCACAGTAGGTATGGTGTTCTTTGGATGCAAGTCAGCATTCTTTCTCCTCCAAACATGACTAGTTGAGTTTTTACCAAAAAGTTCTACTTTGGTTTCATCTGACCATATGACATTCTTCCAATAGTCTTCTGGATCATCCAAATGCTCTCTAGCAAACTTCAGACAGGCCCGGACATGTGCTGGCTTAAGCAGGGGGACACATCTGGCACTGCAGTATTTGAGTCACTGGTGGCGTAGAGTGTTACTGATGGTAGCCTTTCTTACTTTGGTCCCAGCTCTCTGCAGGTCATTCACTAGGTCCCCCAGTGTGGTTCTGGGATATTTGCTCACTGTTCTTGTGATCATTTTGACCTCACGTGGAGCCCCAGATCGAGGGAGATTATCAGTGGTCTTGTATGTCTTCCATTTTCTAATAATTGCACCCACAGTTGATTTCTTCACACCAAGCTGCTTGCCTATTGCAGATTCATTCTTCCCAGCCTGGTGTAGGTCTACAATTTTGTTTCTGGTGTCCTTCGACAGCTCTTTGGTCTTGGCCATAGTGGAGTTTGGAGTGTGACTGTTTGAGGTTGTGGACCTTTGTCTTTTATACTGATAACAAGTTCAAACAGGTGCCATTAATACAGGTAACGAGTAGAGGACAGAGGAGCCTCTTAAAGAAGAAGTTAAAGGTCTGTGAGAGCCAGAAATCTTGCTTGTTTGTAGGTGACCAAATACTTATTTTACCAAGGAATTTACCAATTAATTCTTTAGAAATCCTACAATGTGATTTCCTGTATTCTTCCCCCCCCCCCCCCATTCTGTCTCTTATAGTTGAAGTGTACCTATGATTAAAATACAGACCTCTCTCATTTTTTTAAGTGGGAGAACTTGCACAATTGGTGGCTGACTAAATACTTTTTTGCCCCACTGTACCTGCCAGGAGTAGTGTAGTTGGCCACAGTTCTCCCTGGCTCCTAATATTATTGAGGACACAGAGGATAGAATTGTGGACTGGATGGCTCAGCGTTTAGACTACCATGAGCAGGAGATTCGGGACAGGAGGGGCACCCCATGCATAGCTGTGCTTGTGGTGGTAGGAGTAGTGGCACCTGTAGCTGCACTGGTGGTGGTAGGGCAGTGGTAGCAGCAGTGGAACTCAAGGCAAGTATAAAGCAGGGAATCTGGAGGGGGCTAGGAAACCCATGATGACATATCACAGTTTTCATGGCGGGGAGGATGAGGACTATTACAATGATTGTGTGTTGGACAGGATCAGGGAGCTAGATCAGGGAGCTGAGAAGAAGGTAACATCAGAGGAAGAGGTGGTCGTGGCAGCAATACAGAGTGAAGGCAACATACAGTTAGAACTTCTAAAAAACTTGCCAGGGCCAGATCTGCTTCTAGTATTGTCAGCTTGGGAACTGGTGAAGCTGATGATACTGTGGTCACAGGCTGAAAACGTGCCAGACCTAAAACAAGATTGACTGCAGCTAGCTCTGTGTGGAGTGTGCAAGTATCTCCTGTCTGGCAGTTTTTCTCTACGGTGCTGGAAAACAAAAGCCATGCCCTGTGCAAGATCTGCCAGATTAAAATAAGCCATGGGAGTGACAGAGGTGTCTGCCAGCTACCACAACAAGAGATTCCTCCTTCTCCCAGTCTCCTTTGTGGCAGCCAGACGGCATCCACGTGCAGTACTGTGTCCAAGTCATCATCAGTTACTGCTTCTCCTGCTCAGACTATGAAATGTGTGGCCAAGAAACAACACTGCTTGCACAAGTTGCTGGTGGTGAAATCTCTTTGATACCACTTTGTGGATTATGTTGCCTTTAGGGGGCTAATGGCATGTGCTCAGCCTCACTAGAAGTTATCTAGCTGGCATTCTCAAGTGGTGGCGAATGTAGGCCACTCCTTGCAATTCTAGCTGTGCGGCAAGGTGCACACAATGGACACCTGGAGCAGCGGTTATGGACTGAAACAGTTCATGTCTTTCACAGCTCATTAGATCAATGTTTTTTGCAGCGAGGCAGCACTGTAGCAAGAAGACCAGGTCCTATTGACACCTCCACGTTTGTTCCGACAACAGGCACTTATCGGCCTCCTCCATGGATATCCTCCTGTCCCAAACAGAAGCAGGGCAGAACATCGCTCCCACTCCCCCTTCTTCCTATCTTGTGAAGCGTTGCCATGCTGTTTTAGAGCTAAACTCCATGAGTGATAGTAGCCACATAGCCAAATACTTTCTAAAGTGCATCAAGCAGCAAACAACCGCGCTGACTGTCTCCTCACCTAACTCCAACTGGGCAAGGTGGTCAGAGACAATTGCAGGAACATTGTGGCTGCTTTGTGTTTGGGAGAAATAACACATGCTCCCTGAATGATGCATGCGATAAATCTAGCCATGCAGCGTTTGTAAAAAAAAAATACAGTGGCTTTTGGAAGGTAGTAATAATAATCATATAATATAATCGTAATCAGTTCACACTTCTCCTGTCTTTTTACTATAAACAGTGATAAGCAGGGTGTTCTAGTGGTGATAGATAATGAGTTCTCACCTCTCCTGTGTTCTGCGCTGTGCTTTTGGTATAAACACTGATAAGCAGGGAGTTGTAGTGATTAGTGTTAAGCAAATTGAAGCAAAACTAATTGACTTTGATCAAAATTTCAGGAAAATGAAATTTTCACAAATACAAATTTTCTCTCGCTTTGTGGTAACAAATCTTTTTTTTCCCATTTCACCACCATTACGGCAAGATAAGAGATTGACCCCTGTAGTGGCAGGAAAACAGAGAAATGTTAAATTGCCCCTGGCCCCCACCCTCTTCAGTGTTTTCCTGCCCCAATAGTGGACAGGTCAAAGAAAGGCCTTTCTGGTCGTCAGGGAGGTGAAGCTGGATTTCATATACCTGTGCAGCGTGGATTCATCGTTGGCTGGATCCTGCCTTGATCTAGGAATCGCTGTGAAGAACCGGTATGAGTCCAAAGCTGGACAGGGGAGCGAATGCGGACCTCGCATCCGTGCATTGGATGCCTGTGTCCGGCGCTGGTTGCGCGCGCGTCTCCCTTTCCCCTGGTGGGCTAAGAAGACGTGAGCTGGAGTCCCCCACGTAATCGGCGGCATCTGCTGTCACTTCCGGTGACACAATGACGCAGTGGGCATCACGGAAGTGTGTTTCACCGGCAGCAAATAAAAAAATGCAGGAAGCCATGGTTGATTCTGATCTGAGGTCTGAGGCCCCTGAGCAGCCTAGAGAGCTGGACACTCCTGCATCAGTGACAGTAAGTCCCCACATGGGGGAACACTATTTGCATAATAATTATAGAATTGGAGTTTACATAAGAGAATATGCTCTTAGAGTATACACTCTGCTAATCAGAGGGGTATATATGCTGATTGTTCCTCTCTTCTCAAATAGGCTGCTAAAGAGGCGCAAAAAAGACCCAAAAAGAGTGTTAAGTGCTTCTCGTGCTTCAAAAAACTTCCTGAGCATTATTCAAAAAATTGTGCAAGGAATGTATTTCAGACGTTGTGAGAGAGGGACAACCATCTATAATGGAGGAACTTAAAACACTAATCCATGAAGTTAAATCCTCCCTGAGTTCAAGACGTCAGTCCGGGTCCTCTTCCTCCACAGAGACAAAAAATGGCGGTCCCTTCCTCCTCTGAATCCGAGGACGAAATAGACGAAGCCGAGCCTTCAAGGCGGAGGGAGGACGACAACCCTCTTTCAGAAGGGGAGATTGTAGAGGACGCAAAAAAATGTTACTTCTCGTCTGAAGAGATGGCAGACCTACTGAAAGCAGTAAGGGCCACAATGGGAATTGAAGATGTCCAGAAACCACATTCCATACAGGAAGAAATGTTCAGGGGGTTAAGAACTAAAAGGTCAAAGGTGTTCCCCATAAATGAGAATATAAAGGAGATTATTCTGGACGAATGGTCTGAACCAGAAAAACGCCTGGGTATTTTGATCCCTCCGAATCAAAATTGTTCGACGATATTCCTAAGATAGATGTGCAGGTAGCAAAGGTAAACAAAAAAGACCTCCCTACCATTTGAAGATTCTTCCCAGCTGCGGGACCCGATGGAAAGAAAGACGGATAGTCTCCTGCATAAGGCGTGGGAAGCAGCTATTACGGCAACTTCGGTGGCCTGATCTATGTACGTGTGGTTAAGCAAATTAGAAAGTCATTTAAAAATAAAACCCAGAGAGAGGCAATAATAGATTCCTTACCCCTACTTAGATCTGCCACAGCTTTCTTAGCAGATGTGTCGGCTGAGACAGTTAGGTTTGCTGCCAAGGAGGCAGCACTTTCTAATTCCGCTAGAAGGACTTTATGGATGAAGTCATGGTCAGGCGACAAGGCTTCAAAAATTAAGCTCTGTTCCTATCGCTTTTTCTGGGGAATATGTCTTTGGGCCAGTTCTAGACAAAATCCTGGAAAAAGCGACGGATAAGAATAAAGGATTTCCTGAAGAGAAACCTCAGAGGAAAATGTTTTCCTTTCGTCCCTATGAGGGTAGAGACAGACCCTGCAGGGGAAAAGGAAAAAACGGGTTGGTGGAGCTACCCAAAAAGTGGTCGAGGTTGGGGGTTCCTCCTTAATCCCCAAAATAAGACCAGTGATAAACAATGACTCCAGGATTGGGGGAAGACTAAGAGGTTTCCTATCTCAGGTGGGAGGGAATTACCTCAAATACATGGGATATAGTGGCCAAAGGATACAAGATTAGTTTTCCTCTCTTCCCCCAAATAAATTTGTGATCATATCCACATCATCTGTACTACTAAGAGAAAGACTCTGGAAAGGTGTACTGGAAATGTTAAATCTGGGGGCCATTACACAAGTTCCCCCATCTCAAGATAAGGAGGAGTTCTACTCCACCCTGTTCTTGGTGGCCAGACGGGACGTCCAAGACAATAATAAATCTAAAGGAACTGAACAAGAACATCCTATACAGGAAATTCAAGATGGAGTCCTTAGGGTCCACGATTCCATTGATAGGTCAGAATGCGTTAATGTGCACGGTAGATCTGAAGGACGCATATTACCATGTACCAATAAGACAGCAGTCGCAAAAATTCTTAATATTCGCGCTAAGAGACAGTACAGGGAAGGTTCATCATTTTCTGTTTACGGCCCTCCCTTTCGGTATTTCAGCATACCCCAGAGTGTTCACCAATAGTGATGGCCGAACATCGGCCAGGACGATTCGCGGACGCGATTAAATGTTCGTGAACTGCAAGTTCGCGGCGGGCCCAATTCGCTTCAATGGCAGGTGAACCTGAAAAACCTTCAAGTCATATTTGCAGCCACCAAATACTTACTAGAAGTGCACAAATCGTCCCACAACATGGACAGTGACATACCAGAGGGGGATCAATGGCAAAAATTCCCACAAAAAATATGTATTTTAATCAGGGGCCATTTTTATGCGTCTAAAAGGGAAACTCTCAAAAATGTGCCCTGCTGGAGCCTAGAAATCTTTTATTTTAGGCCACGGGAGTACAGGCCCCAAACATTAAGGCATTCACCGGACAGAAAACATCAAGTGATTATGTCGCTAGGAGGTATATTAGGTGGTCACCGTATAACAATTTTACTGTTGGCCAGGTATATTACAGGCCCCAAAAATTATGCAATTCACCGTACAGAAAAGATCAAGTGATTATGTGGCTGAAGGTATATTAGATGCTCATTGGATATCAATTTTACTGCAGGCCAGTACAAATACATGTCAAATACATATATTTAAAAGAACTAAAATATAAAATTGGCTTAAAAACATGGCTAAAGAAATTCCCCCTCTTGAAATAAAACCAAATAATAGTTGAAATTCGATAACACGTGGTCGTCACAGTTGTTGAATTCCTCAGAGGCCCCTACAATTAGGCATTCACCGTTCAGAAAAGATCAAGTGATTATGTGGCTGGAGGTATATTAGATGGTCATTGGATAACAATTTTATTGCAGGCCAGTGGAGTACAGGCCCCAAACATTAGGCATTCACAGGACAGAAAAGGCCTATTATGCCACTGTATTTACATAAGACAGGGACCATTCTTTGTTCTGCGTGGTGGTGGATATGTGTGGGCTGGCATGAGGAAATTCATGCGCAGTGCCGGTATAGTGTTCCTTTCCTGTGCTGGCATCATCCTCAGGGAAGGAACTGCGCATGCGTGAGATTACGGCAATCTAACTGTGACGAAAGGAGGAGATTCGGAGGACATAGGCGGTGCTGGACTCCATTACAGGGGGGGGCATGGCTGGGCACCAGGAAGGTTCGTACAGCCCCTTGGGCACCTTACAAGGCTCATTTACATATCTAAAAAATATTTTTTTAAACAAAATAAAAGGACACAGCCCTATAGGACCGGTATATTGCGGACATGCTAGCGGCGATCTAGCCGTGCATGTCTGCAGCTCTACAATCGAAAACGAGGTGACAGAATCCCTTTAACCCGATGTAGTAGGACACCTTTCGGTCTAGGCTTTCCCTGAGGCTGGATCCGGAGGGCGGCTGTCGATGGGTTGGCTGCAAGAATGATCTCATATCCGAAGTGACCAACACATCTTAAAACCACCCTCTTCTTGCATGCGCGGTAGGATTTGTACCCGCAACTGTTTCTCTGTGGGTGTAAATCCCTCTGCCAGCGCCCTGCAACAGCAGAATGCAGCATCTCTCAAAGCAAGGCCTGGAAATGCTGCATTCTGACAGCCCTCTGTGATGCTGGTATCATGTCTGCCATTTTGTGTTTCTACCGGGGGTCTAAGTACGTTGCCATACATTACTGGTCCTTGTTTTTATACGGGGGCCCCTCTTCAAACACTGGAGCATAAAGGCGCCCATTTGCACTAAATTAGAAGCGGTGGAGCAGCCTGGCTCCTGCTCATCGCCCAGGAGAATGTCGTCCTTGGTCTCCTGCCCCCATCCACGGACAACACCAGGGATCCCAGAAAAGTTTAAAGCCTGCTCTTCTTGCTCCTCCTCCTCCCCTAGGCACCATCCTCCTCTGACTCCTCTTCAGACTCCTGCTGACTTGTCTCAGATGGAGTAGCCCCCCTGGAAATTCATTCAGCATTGCGACTTCCTCATCTTCCAGCTCCTGCTCCTCGACGGCTTGATCAATGACACAACGCAATGCATGCTCCAGAAAGAAGGCGTAAGGTACGATGTCACTGATGGTGCCCTAGTTGCGACTGACCAGTTTGGTGATCTCATCAAATGGCAGCAGAAGTCTACATGTGTCGCGCATCAGCAACCACCGGCGCGGTGAAAAGAAACTAAGCTCCCCAGAACCTGTCCTGCCACAGAGTTCGTGCAGGTAGTCGTTAACGGCATGTTGTTGCTGGAGCAGCCTATCAAGCCTATACAAGGTGGAGTTCCAGCGCTGTCACAAATCAGACGTCTGATGGGCAGGTGGTGTCGCCGCTGAATGTCAACAAGGCGAGCCATGGCCTGTGTAAGATCTTCTAAAATGGCCAGAGATTTTACTGGCCTGCCACAAGACGTTCTGGACCCCGGAGTGTTTGGCAATGAATCGCTGCACGACTAAGTTCAGGATGTGTGCCATGCACTGCACGTGTGTCATTTTGCCTTGTTTCAGCGTGCTCAGCATATTGGCACGTTGTCGCACACCACTTTACCAACTGTCAAATTGAGCGGGGTTAGCCACTGATCGGCCTGTGACCGCAGAGCTGAAAGCAGTGCAGGACCGGTGTGGCTCTTGGCTTCCAGGCACAATAGCTGCAGCACAGCATGGCAACGTCTCACCTGGCACGTCGAATAGGTTCTGGGGAGCTTGGGGAGGCGCAGCGGAAGAGGCGGTAGCAGTGGAAAAGGAGGAGTCAGCCATGGAGGATGGAGTAGGAGGAGGAGAAGAAGAGGCAGGCCTGCATGCAATCCGTGGTGGTAACACCAAATCCACACGGGTGCCACGGGTTGCATGCTTGATAGCCGTCAGAAGGTTCACCCAGTGGGCAGTAAAAGTTATGTACCTTCCCTGCCCGTGTTTGCTAGACCACATGTTTGGTGTCAGCTGTATCTTGGACACCGCCACTGTGCCAGAGATACATTCACCTGCCGCTGAACATGGCCATATAGCTCTGGGATGCCCTTCTGGGAGAAATATTTTCTTCCGGGGACCATCCATTGCGGTGTGAAAATGGCCACAAATTTTCTAAAGGCCTCCTGAGTCCACCAGTTTATATGGCAGTAGTTGGCAGCTAGCAGTTCCGACAAGCCAGCGGTCAGCCGTTAGCAGGAGGGTTTTCCGGCATCATCAACTTTTTAAGTTCGAACATTTGAGCCAAGGAAGTCTGCCTTTTGCCAGATGAACGCGACAACGGCACGGTGAAAGGTGGAGTGGAGGACAAATGGGAGGAGAGAAGGAGAAGAGGCAGGACATGGAGCACCGGGAGTGTGGCTTCATGGGTGCTGACGGCGTTGCTCCCACTGGGCGCGGTGATGGGAGGCGGTCGTCCCTAGGTGAGTATTGGGCTTACCGCGACAGATGGCAACACTATTGTCAGCAGCTGACACGTTAAAAAAAAAGCCCACACTGCGGAGCCGTGTACCGGCATCCTGGGAGCGCCAGATGTGACCGTGCATGGTGGATGGGTCATTACAGATACATTTGCAGTCTGCTTCTCCTCCTCCTCCCCTCTATCTGCTGCTCTGTCTCAACCTCTGAACTCCCCTCCTCTTCCTCTCTTGTGGGTACCCACATGACATCCATCAACATCAACACGTCATCAACGTCACCTTCACACCACTGACATTAGAGCTCATTTGGAAAATAATTCCTCTGACTCGAGTGGAGGGGCTATGGTGGTGGTGTCTTTGGGGGTGCACACAGCAGAGAGTGAGAAGGGTGCTGATACAGAGGATGAGGAGGGCGCAGAAGTGGAAGGCTGAGTGAGCCACTCAACAATCTCTGGTGCGTCCTTTGACGTAATCGCACGCACCTTCTCCAACTTCCCACTTAGGCTCCGGCCTGGTGCACCCGCCCGACCCCTACCACCCCTGCGGAATGGCCCGCCTCTTCCTCGGCCTGTCATTTTCAAAATGACCCTGTGACAAAGTCCCTATAGAAGAGCAGTATTTGTGGAAGCAGGTATATCGCAGGCTTCAATCAATATTTGGTGGAAGCCGGTATATCAATGCCCTCTATCAATATTTTGTGGAAACAGGTATATAGAACCCATTAATGAGTATTTTCTGGAAGTTGGTAAATCAAACCCCTTAATCCGTATTTGGTGGAAGCTGGTGTATCGCAGGCCTCAATCAATATTTGGTAAAAGCCGCTGTATCACACCCCTCAATCAATATTTTGTGGAAGCTGGTGTATCACCTCCCCTGAATCAGTTTGTTGTGGAAGCAAGTATATTGCACCCCTTAATCAGTTTTTTTGGGGGGCAACAGGTATATCACACCAGTTGCAATTAGTTATTCCAATAGCGTTTATCCCTCTATCTAGCTGCAGTAACTGCTGCACAATACAAATGCACTAAAATATACTTTCTATGTTAGAAAGTATATTATAAGTATATCATACCCCTCAGTATGTCACACCTATCGATAGCACACCTATACCAGTCCATAAAAGGACTTTTGTGGCCTTATTAGCTAGAGTTTGGTGTCCCTAACAGTCTGTTCCTGCTCCATACAGCCACCTCTCACTACACTGGCAAAAAACTGGTTTATTTACAGGGTCGGGGGGGGGGGGGGTGTCCATGTGCTGAAACATCTCAATTGGCTGTCCTGTCCCACCTGATGTATGTGTCATGGGTCAAAGTTCTGCACAATACAAAAGAATATGGCGCCGGCGGGCATCGCCATATGTTTGCCTGTTTGGCAAACCGCGAACGTTCTCTGCGAGACGACCGCAAGGCCATCTCTATTCACCAAAATAGTAGTAGAGATGGTAGTTCATCTAAGGAACCAGGGTCTAATAATAATACCATACTTAGATGACTTCCTATTACTGGCAAACTCCGGGGAAAAGATGGAAAGAGATCTAAAATCCTTCCTAGCCTTCCTTACTAGAGGATTTGGGATGGATTGTAAATTTTAAAAAATCATGCCTTCTTCCCCAAACAAAAATAATTTTTAGGAATTATCCTGGATTCTCAAAAACAATCCTCCTTCCCTCCAGAAGAAAAGACAGTAGATTTAAGAGAAACTGTCCAAAGGTTCTGGAAAATAAATCTATGCTCCATCAGAGAGGCGATGAGCCTTCTAAGGGTATTAACGTCATGCATAGCATCAGTCCCCTGGGCTTAGTTCCACTTCAGGACCCTTCAGCTATGGTTACTGAGATGTTGGGACAACAGACAAACTTCCTTGGACAGGAAGATACGAATTCCACATCACGTAAAATTCTCTCTCATATGGTGGTCCCAGTCAAAAAATCTAGTAAAGGGAGTGGCCTGGCAGAAGACTGTTCAAATCGAAACAGACGCCAGTTAAACAGGATGGGGTTCAAATATAGAAGGAAGACCCTTTCAGGGGCTTTGGCTGGAAGTTACATCAAATCAATCTTTTCTTTTTCTTTTCTTTCTCTTATATTCGTAATACTTTTCAGTTAAACGGACCACATACAATCGATCACTCTCAACAATGGCATGGAAACCTGAAATGTAGTAACAAGACGCACTATGGTGTAGTATGTTCTAAACACCTATCGCACCAAGTGAGTGCAGTATACTCACAAGACTCCACTTGTAAAACGCATAGAAAGAAACCTCGTGTGTATCTTCAACAGGAGAGCTTTATTCGTGGAGCAGGCGTGGACCAAGAGCCGTAAGTTCACCTTCAGCAGATCTTTATCCAAACCGCGATTCCACCAGCAGAGCACCACTTCAAGAAGGTATCTCCCAACTCACACTTCCATAGATCTCAAAGGAAGGAGGGCGCAGAGATAGTGAAGTACGTACCAGTTATTTCAGATAAAAATGGTTTAATATACTCTCAAAAGTACAAAGGTAAAATCGTATTAAAAACAATCTGTGCTGCCCGACCCGGGTTTCGCCATAATGCTTCGTCTGGGGCGTTGATTACTAAGTGGGAACCACTGAGTTTAAGTTCACGGGGAAAACCTCCCCTATTACATACGTCATAGTGACATCTGAATCTATTTAAAACATTTCATTATTATGAAAGGGAACAAAAACCACAAAAATTGCGATGTTCCGACCACACACACAAACAACAGGAATAAACAACTAGAGAAATAAACTTTGCGTAAAAAAAGGAACCTAGTTATGGGGATGCGGTGTAGATATATAAATAAACCTATGTCTCCTCCTACTTCTTGATACTAACCCCTAAACTCATTCCTAGACTATGCAGGCATTGACATCGCATTCAATGTTTAACCCCTGAGGTTGGATCGTATTCAAAAGGTACATCCACTCTACCTCCTTTCTGTTCAATACCGCAATAAAATCTCCTCCACGTATAGGAGTATGTACTATCTCAATCCCAGTAAAACGCAGACCCCTGGGATGGATCTTGAAATGTAAAGAGACACTGTGCGTCTCAAGCCCTTTTTTAATATTGCAAATATGCTCCTGTACTCGGGTTTTAAGGCTCCGTGTAGTTCTTCCCACATATTGGAGGCCACACGGGCACTCCAATAAATATATAACGCCCACATTGTTGCAAGAAATATTACCTCTTATTTTGAAAGTTTCTCCTTTTCTTTTGTTAGATTGTATAGTGTCCACAGACCTCATCCGATCTTTTTGAATGCGGTTTTGGCATGGTATGCAAAAACCCCACTATGTGAATTTCCCCTTGGTGGCAACTACTAGTTTTTTGTTGGTTGCAAAACTAGCACTATGTACCAGTCTATTAGTTAAATTACTTCCTCTCTTAAAAACTACAGGGGGTTTATCTGGTATATCTTTGCTTAGAACGGGGTCATTCTTTAGTATATGCCAATTTTTATTAATCATGTTTTTAATTTGACCCACTTTGATGTTATACTGGGTTAGGAACATGTATCTAAAATCATTTTTTTGCTGGTCTTTCTTTTTACTTGCTAGGGGCTTATTTGCATCGCTTTTTTCTTCTGTCTCTTTTCTACAATGGTCCAAATATTCTTCCTCATAACCTTTTTCTAAAAATCTTTCTTTTATCACCTGACTCTGTTCTCTATAGTCTTCTATTTTGGTGCAGTTTTTGGAAATATGCTGAAACTGACTTTTAGGTACATTTTTGAGCCAAGATGGATGATGGCAACTATTTAATTCTATATATGTGTTCACATCCACTGTTTTAAAAAAGGTCTTGGTTTTTATCCTACTATCATCTACAAAAATAACTAAATCAAGAAAATCTACAGAGGTAGCACTTATGTGGCTAGTGAACTTTAAATTGAAATGTTTTTTATTGATGTCCGCTAGGAAGGTCTCTAGACCTTCTTTCTCACGTTGCCCTTAATCTGGCAAGGTGAGAAAGAAGGTCTAGCTGCATCAGACATTATAAAGGGATATCACGTAAAATTCTTATCGGACAATGTAACAACGGTATCCTACTTAAGGGAACAAGATCAAAACTACTAATAAAGTTGACAGTGGAAATATTTTCTTGGGCCGAAGAAAACTTAAAATCTATATCAGCTGTACATCTAAAAGGCTCCCAGATTTGGGTGGCTGATTTCTTGAGCCGAAAAACCCTAGACCAGGGGGAATGGGCACTGAATTCAGAGACATTCAGCCTCATAGTAGAGAAATGGGGTTCTCCAGTCATAGACCTATTTGCCTCAGGGTTAAACTCAAAAGTGAAGAAATTCTGCTCCCTAAACCCAAAAGACAAACCGTGTGCAGTAGATGCTTTCTCCCTGACTTAGGATTGGACGCTGGCATGTGCATTTTCCCTGTTTCAGCTAATCCCAAAAGCAATTTAAAGATTATCCATGACAGACCAAATCTTATTTTAATAACCCCATTCTGGCCAAAACAAAGTTGGTTCTCGATCTTCAAAAATGTAGCTGTATCGGATCCGTGGGCACTCTGTCCCAGAAAATATATAATGATTCAGGGTCCAGTAATGCACCTATGCCCAGAGTTTTTCAGGCTGACAGCTTGGATCCTGGATCAGGAATTTTAAGGAGCCAGGAGTTGTCAGAGAAGGTAATTTCCAGGTTCTGTTCCTGGTGAGGACAAGGCGATTATAAATCAATCAACTCTAAACATACAGAAGATTATTCATTTTCTGCAACAGGGGTTAGATTTAGGTCTGCGTCCTTCGACCCTGAAGGTGCAGGTTTCAGCCCTAAGTGCCTTCTTTGACTAAGATCTAGCTGAGCACAGGTGGATTAGAAGATTTTTCAGGGCCGCTTGCTGCTTAAGACCTTTTGGTAGAACTAGAATCCCAACTTGGGATTTAAACATAGTACTAAAGGGTCTAATAAAGTCCTTTTGAGCCGTTAGAGGATGTGTCAGTTAAGATGCTCTCTTTCAAGACAACTTTCCTCATAGTAATTACGTCTGCTAGAAGAATAGGGGAAATTCAAGCCCTTTCTATCAGACATCCATACTTAACGGGGTATTCCCATCTCATTGATCATATTTTAATTTGTTATTAAAGTGCCTGTAATCATTTTTCTAATTATGTTCCTTTAATAAATCCCTACCTATCTTGGCAAAATTCATTCACTCCTACCCCGCTGTTATCTTCTGGTAACCACTAGATACGGCCACCGCTTGTGTGCCACATCAGTGTCCCGTGCCTGTGCAGAACACATTGTCTTCCCCCGGCCGGGCTGCACATCGCTGTCGTGAATGTGCACGCCGCCGCGCATGCCCAATGGTGACTTCTTTCTGGCCGAGTATAGTACAGAGCCGCGCTGCATACAGAGCATGCGCGGCTCTGTACTGTACTCTGCCAGGAAGAAGTCATCATTGCGCATGCGCTGCGGCGTGCGGCAGCGAGGGACGTGCAGAGAGAGAGCACGCAAGGACTGAGTTCTCAGTGTGATGTCATAAGGAGGCGTGGCAGGCCTTCACCTATACAGCCTAAGCCCTCACAGCCTTAGAAGCAGGAAACCAGGAAGTGAACAGCAGAGCTGGATGCAGGTGAGGATGAAATAGCAAGATGGGAAAAACCCTTTAACTATCACGAACGATAGAATAATTCTTAAACGAGATCTAGGATTTCTTTCAAAGGTAGTGTCAGACTTCCATAGAAACCAGGAAATAGTGCTGCCATCATTTTGCAATAACCCGAAAAACAAAAAGGAAGAGGAATTCCATTCTTTAGATATCGGACGAGTTGTGATGAGATATCTGGAATTAACTAGAGATTTTAGGAAGGTTGACAATCTGTTAGTACAGTTCGGAGGGAAAAATAAAGGGAAAGTTGCCTCTAGGGCCTCCATCGCCAGGTGGATAAAACAAACGATCCATGACTGTTACCGTCTCCAAGATATCCCTTGCCCTGTGAAAGTTAGGGCCCATTCCACCAGGGCAGTCTCTTCTTACTACGCAGAAAAAGTGGGTGCTTCGTTGGAACCTGTGACTTGGTCTAACATTCATACCTTCATAAAGCACTACAGACTTGACTTGTCGGGATATTCAGAACTATCCTTTGGTAGGAAGGTCCTCCAATCAATAGCTCCTCCTTAATTAAGTAATCTGGTAGGTATCCTATCTTACCGTCATGTTGGTGAAATGGGAAAAACTGAATTAGACTTACCGATAATTCCTTTTCCATGAATCCACCATGACTGCACGGAATTCCCACCAAAAAAAAAACTGGGATAGACATCAGATAGATTATATATGAGTCTTTACTGTGATTTTACTTTAAGTGAATTAGTATGAGGGAATACTAATATAAAAAAAAGTGTGTGTATATAGCTAGGTGAAGGGATATCTTATCTTGCCATCATGGTGGATTCCTAGGAAAAGAATTACCGGTAAGTCTAAATCAGTTTTTCCTACAATTGCGGCTACACATGTTACAAAGTAAAAGTAAGAAGCCCAGGAACGCAATATGACCCACAATGCTGTGCAGCAAGCTATAAGCAGATAGCTACCCCTGTGCCGTGACTGCCCTATAAAAGCCTCATCCTGCCCTGTCTCCACCATTTTATTGTGAACTAAGCATAGGGACAGTGTTTAACAAAGCTTTTCATTGCAGAATCTTGTGTGGGGAGATCATAGAGCGAGTTGTCACACACTGTAGGGAGACTGCAGGGACAATGCAATCTCTTTGTAATCACCCTGTGCATCTTGTTCGACTGCTGTACCATTTATTCTTAATCTGTTCTGTTATAAATAGACTTACTGTGCTTTAGACTCAGTGTCAACAGGTGGACTAATATATAGGCATGTTTATATAGTTCATCTGCTGCGCCATATATACATAATCTGTTCTGTTATACTGTACATAGACTTACTGTGCATCCGTCTTAGTCTCAACAGCTTTGTTTATCTAGTACACTTGCAGCACCATTGATACTTAACCACTTCAACCCCGCTAGCTGAAACCCCCTTCATGACCAGAGCACTTTTTACACTTCGGCACTACACTACTTTCACCGTTTATCGCTCGGTCATGCAACTTACCACCCAAATGAATTTTACCTCCTTTTCTTCTCACTAATAGAGCTTTCATTTGGTGGTATTTCATTGCTGCTGGCATTTTTACTTTTTTTGTTATTAATCAAAATGTAACGATTTTTTTTGCAAAAAAATGACATTTTTCACTTTCAGCTGTAAAATTTTGCAAAAAAAACGACATCCATATATAAATTTTTCGCCAAATTTATTGTTCTACATATCTTTGATTAAAAAAAAATGTTTGGGCAAAAAAAAAAATGGTTTGGGTAAAAGTTATAGCGTTTACAAACTATGGTACAAAAATGTGAATTTCCGCTTTTTGAAACGGCTCTGACTTTCTGAGCACCTGTCATGATTCCTGAGGTTCTACAATGCCCAAACAGTAGAAAAACCCCACAAATGACCCCATTTCGGAAAGTAGACACCCTAAGGTATTCGCTGATGGGCATAGTGAGTTCATAGAACCTTTTTATTTTTTTTTTGTCACAAGTTAGCGGAAAATTATGATTTATTTTTTTTTCTTACAAAGTCTCATATTCCACTAACTTGCGACAAAAAATAAAAAATTCTAGGAACTCACCATGCCCCTCACAGAATACCTTGGGGTGTCTTCTTTCCAAAATGGGGTCACTTGTGGCGTAGTTATACTGCCCTGGCAATTTAGGGGCCCAAATGTGTGAGAAGAACTTTGCAATCAAAATGTGTAAAAAATGGCCTGCGAAATCCGAAAGGTGCACTTTGGAATATGTGCCCCTTTGCCCACCTAGGCTGCAAAAAAGTGTCACACATCTGGTATCGCCGTACTCAGGAGAAGTTGGGGAATGTGTTTTGGGGTGTCATTTTACATATACCCATGCTGGGTGAGAGAAATATCTTGGCAAAAGACAACTTTTACCATTTTTTTTATACAAAGTTGGCATTTGACCAAGATATTTTTCTCACCCAGCATGGGTATATGTAAAATGACACCCCAAAACACATTGCCCAACTTCTCCTGAGTACGGCGATACCAGATGTGTCACACTTTTTTGCTGCCAAGGTGGGCAAAGGGGCACATATTCCAAAGTGCACCTTTCGGATTTCACTGGTCATTTTTTACACATTTTGATTGCAAAGTTCTTCTCACACATATGGGCCCCTAAATTGCCAGGGCAGTATAACTACCCCACAAGTGACCCCATTTTGGAAAGAAGACACCCCAAGGTATTCCGTGAGGGGCATGGCGAGTTCCTAGAATTTTTTTTTTTTATGTCACAAGTTAGCGGAAAATGATGATTTTTTTTTTTCTCTTTTTTCCTTACAAAGTCTCATATTCCACTAACTTGCGACAAAAAATAAAAAATTCTAGGAACTCGCCATGCCCCTCACAGAATACCTTGGGGTGTCTTCTTTCCAAAATGGGGTCACTTGTGGCGTAGTTATACTGCCCTGGCAATTTAGGGGCCCATGTGTGTGAGAAGTACTTTGCAATCAAAATCTGTAAAAAAAAAACCGGTGAAATCCGAAAGGTGCACTTTGGAATATGTGCCCCTTTGCCCACCTTGGCAGCAAAACAGTGTCACACATCTGGTATCGCCGTACTCAGGAGAAGTTGGGGAATGTGTTTTGGGGTGTCATTTTACATATAACCATGCTGGGTGAGAGAAATATCTTGGCAAAAGACAACTTTTAACATTTTTTTATACAAAGTTGGCATTTGACCAATATATTTTTCTCACCCAGCATGGGTATATGTAAAATGACACCCCAAAACACATTCCCCAACTTCTCCTGAGTACGGCGATACCACATGTGTGACACTTTTTTGCAGCCTAGGGGCACAAAGCAGCCCAAATTCCTTTTAGGAGGGCATTTTTAGACATTTGGATCCCAGACTTCTTCTCACGCTTTAGGGCCCCTAAAAAGCCAGGGCAGTATAAATACCCCACTTTGGAAAGAAGACACCCCAAGGTATCCAATGAGGGGCCTGGCAAGTTCATAGAAAAAAAAATAATCCGCATAAGTTAGCGGAAATTGATATTTTTTTTGTTTTTTCTCACAAAGTCTCACTTTCCGCTAACTTGGGACACAAATTTAAATCTTTCATGGACTCAATATGCCCCTCAGCGAATACCTTGGGGTGTCTTCTTTCCGAAATGGGGTCAGTTGTGGGGTGTTTGTACTGCCCTGGCATTTGAGGGTCTCCGCAATCATTACATGTATGGCCAGCATTAGGAGTTTCTGCTATTCTCCTTATATTGAGCATACAGGTAATGAGATTTTTTTTTTCCGTTCAGCCTCTGGGCAGAAAGAAAAAAATGAACGGCACAGATTTCTTCATTCGCATCGATCAATGTGGATGAAAAAATCTCTGCCCAAAAAAAAAAGGAGGGGAAAGGCGTCTGCCAGGACATAGGAGCTCCGCCCTACATCCATACCCACTTAGCTCGTATGCCCTGGCAAACCAGATTTCTCCATTCACATCAATCGATGTGGATGAATAAATCATTGCCGGGATTTTATTTATTTTTTTTACATACAAAGTGTTTGCCAAAGCATAGGAACGCCGCCTCCTCCTCAGCTCGTATGCTTCGGCAAACGTATCTGTTACTGCAGAGTAGAAATCTCGTCTTGCAGCGCCGCATACACCGACTTGCGTGTAATCTGACAGCAGCGCAATGCTTCTGTCAGAATGCACATCGGTGCTGCAGCTAGTAGATCGGTTGGTCCACCTGGAAGGTAAAAAAAAAAAAAAAGAAAAAACCAGGCCGCAACGCAATAATTTTATTAACTTTGCAACAGAACATATAAACTTTAACTTTTTTAACTGAACATTAACCTTTTTGCTTACTGGTGTTTTTTTTTTTTTTTGTTTTTTTTGTTTTTTTACCTTTATAGAACAAACCTCTCCTTCCCCATGGGTCAATGTGCAAAGCGCAAATCGCCCAAAGATGTGGCGAAGTGCGTTATGCACTTTGTCCCATGTGAAAGGAGACGTTTGCAGCAGCTGTATGAGTGAATGGGCCCTAATAGCCCTGTGTGCCTGTCATGGTGAGATGATCCCTATGCTAGGTGTACCTGTGTGTGGTACTTTCGGAAACACTCCCCTAAGCATAGGGCAGGGTGGTCAGGAGAGTCAGGACAGAAATAGCGGGTGTCACGCCTTATTCCACTCCTGCTACAGACACGACATCTTTTTCGGGGTGACGGTTGGGTTGAGGTACCAGGAACGACATTGGGGAAATGTCGCTCGTGTAGACGGCTAACTACACTGGTGGATGGGGCCACGGAACCTCCTGGGTACAGGAGGTTCTCGATGATCTCTTCCTGAAATTTGAGGAAGGATCCAGTTCTCCCAGCCTTACTGTAGAGAACAAAACTATTGTACAGAGCCAATTGAATCAAATATACAGACACCTTCTTATACCAGCGTCTGGTTCTGCGGGAAACTAAATACGGAGACAACATCTGGTCATTGAAGTCCACCCCTCCCATGAGCAAATTATAGTCGTGGACTGAGAGGGGCTTTTCAATGACACGGGTTGCTCGCTCAATTTGTATTGTCGTGTCTGCGTGAATGGAGGAGAGCATGTAAACGTCACGCTTGTCTCTCCATTTCACCGCGAGCAGTTCTTCGTTACACAGTGCGGCCCTCTGCCCCCTTGCAAGACGGGTGGTAACGAGCCGTTGGGGGAAGCCCGCGCGACTAGTTTGCACGGTACCACAGGCGCCAATCCATTCTAGAAACAAATGCCTAAAGAGGGCCACACTTGTGTAAAAATTGTCCACATAAAGATGGTACCCCTTGCCGAATAAGGGTGACACCAAGTCCCAGACTGTCTTCCCACTGCTCCCCAGGTAGTCAGGGCAACCGACCAGCTCCAGGGTCTGATCTTTTCCCTCATAGATCCGAAATTTGTGGGTATAGCCTGTGGCCCTTTCACAGAGCTTATACAATTTGACCCCATACCGGGCGCGCTTGCTTGGGATGTATTGTTTGAAGCCAAGGCGCCCGGTAAAATGTATCAGGGACTCGTCTACGCAGATGTTTTGCTCTGGGGTATACAAATCTGCAAATTTCAGGTTGAAATGGTCTATGAGGGGCCGAATTTTGTGGAGCCGGTCAAAAGCATGGTGGCCTCTGGGACGGGAGGCGGTGTTGTCACTAAAGTGCAGGAAACGCAGGATGGCCTCAAAACGTGCCCTGGACATAGCAGCAGAGAACATGGGCATGTGATGAATCGGGTTCGTGGACCAATATGACCGCAATTCATGCTTTTTTGTCAGGCCCACGTTGAGGAGGAGGCCCAGAAAAGTTTTAAGTTCGGAAACTTGGACTGGTTTCCACCGGAAAGGCTGGGCATAAAAGCTTCCCGGGTTAGCGGTGATAAATTGAGTGGCATACCGGTTTGTCTCTGCCACAACTAAGTCTAAGAGCTCCGCAGTCAAGAACAGCTCAAAAAATCCCAGGGCCGAACCGATCTGAGCTGTCTCAACCCGAACTCCAGACTGGGCGGTGAAAGGGAAAACTACAGGTGCGGCTGAAGTTGGGGACTGCCAATCAGGGTTTGCCAGCACCTCTGGGATTCTAGGGGCTCTACGGGCACGTCTTTGCGGTGGCTGCGACGGGGTCACTACTGCACGTGCCACCGTACCAGCTTCAACTGCCCTTCTGGTGCTCGCTACTTCACCATGTTCTACGGCAGTGCTGGTACTAGGTCCAGGGAGGGCTGGGCTGCTGGTGTATGCCTCACCACATAATCCGACAGCACCAGCCCCACTCTGCTGCTCTTGAAGCGGATCCTGCGCAACCTGCGGTCTAGCGACACGGGGCCGGGTATGCCTGGTGGTATCAGGGACCTCAGCCTCCTCGTCCGAACTTTGGGTCAGAGAGCCACTGCTTTCTACAGGTTCATATTCTGACCCGCTGGATTCATCAGATGAGGGTTCCCACTCCTCATCCGACTGGGTCAGAAGCCTGTAGGCCTCTTCAGAGGAATATTCCCTGTTTGACATGTGGGCAACTAAATTTAGGGGTATTCCCTGAGACTACCCAAGAAAAAAAAGCAAGCCTGTCTTACAAAGGGGAGGCTAGCGAAGTACCGGAGGCCGCTGCGGTTGATAAAAAATATCAAAACTGATTTTTTTATCGCCGCAGTGCGTGTAAAGTGATTGTGCAGTGATCAAAAAAAAAATTTTTTTTTTTGTCACTGCGGTGGGGCGGGCGTGGGTGAACGCACGTGTGGGCGACCGATCAGGCCTGATCGGGCAAACACTGCGTTTTGGGTGGAGGGAGAACTAAAGTGACACTAATACAATTATAGATCTGACCGTGATCAGTTTTGATCACTTCCAGATACTATAAAAGTACAAATGCTGATTAGCGATACGCTAATCAGCGAATAACGGACTGCGGTGCGGTGGGCTGGGCGCTAAACAATCCCTAAACTACCTAACCAAGGGGCCTAAACTATACTGAAACCTAACGGTCAATAACAGTGAAAAAAAAAAGTGACAGTTTGCACTGATCACTTTTTTCCTTTCACTTGTGATTGACAGGGGCGATCAAAGGGGTGATCAAAGGGTTAATTGGGGTTCAGGGGGGTGATCAGGGGCTAAAGTGTGATGTTTGGTGTACTCACTGTGAAGCCTGCTCCTCTGCTGGATCCAACCGACGAAAAGAACCAGCAGAGGAGCAGGCAGCCATATAACAGATCATATTTACTAATATGATCTGTTATCTGGCACTGTGATTGGATTTTTAAAAAATCAGCAACCTGCCAGCCACGATCATTGGCTGGCAGGTTGCTGACGAAATACTCCTCTACGAAATGCCGGCCCGAACTGCGCATGTGCGGGCCGGCAAAGCGCGTCATTTCGCGTCTCGCGAGATGACGCGTATATGCGTGACTGTGCGCAGCGCTGCTGCCTCCGGACCGCACATCTGCGTTAGGCGGTCCGGAGGCGGTTAAAGGGCTTCTGTCAGCCCACTAAACCGTTTTGTTTTTTTTGGGTTAATATTAATCCCTACACTGCAAGCTCCCTGTACATAAATATTCATTTTTGTTCAGTAGATTTTGTTAAAAATCAAGTTTTATAATATGTAAATTACCTTGCTACCAGCAAGTAGGGCGGCTACTTGCTGGTAGCAGCCGCATCCTCCTCTCATCATGACGCCCCCTCCGCCGTTTGATTGACAGTACCAGGGAACGGGATCGTTCTCTGCTGGCCCTGTTTGAATTCAAAATATCGCGCCTGCGCCGTACCTGTCTTTAATCGGTGCAGGCGCACTGAGAGGCGGCCGCTCCATCCTCAATGCGCCTGCGCCGATGACGTCACATCTACACCCGGCGCAGGCGCCTGCGCCGATTAAAGAAAGGTACGGCGCAGGCGCGATATTTTGAATTCAAACAGGGCCAGCAGAGAACGATCCCGTTCCCTGGCCCTGTCAATCAAACGGCGGAGGGGGCGTCATGATGAGAGGAGGATGAGGCTGCTACCAGCAAGTAGCCGCCCTACTTGCTGGTAGCAAGGTAATTTACATATGATAAAACTTGATTTTTAACAATATCTACTGAACGAAAATTAATATTTAGCATATGTACAGGAAGCTTGCAGTGTAGGGATTAATATTAACCAAAAAAAAAAAAAAACGGTTTAGTGGGCTGACAGAAGCCCTTTAACCTTCTGCCGTCACACTAACGCCGAAAGGCGTCAATGCTGCGGCGCTGCCAGGTCACACTAACGCCGATTGGCGTCATCTCGCGTGAGCCGAGATTTCCTGTGAACGCGCGCACACAGGCGCGCGCGCTCACAGGAACGGAAGGTAAGCGAGTGGATCTCCAGCCTGCCAGCGGCGATCGCTCGCTGGCAGGCTGGAGATCCGAATTTTTTAACCCCTAACAGGTATATTAGACGCTGTTTTCATAACAGCGTCTAATATACCTCCTACCTGGTCCTCTGGTGGTCCCTTTTGTTAGGATCGACCACCAGAGGACTCAGGTAGGTCAGTACAGTCGCACCAAACACTACACTACACCCCCCCCCCCCCCGTCACTTATTAACCCCTTATAAACCCCTGATCACCCCATATAAACTCCCTGATCACCCCCCTGTCATTGATCACCGCCCTGTCATTGATCACCCCCCCTGTCAGGCTCCGTTCAGACGTCCGTATGATTTTTACGGATCCACGGATACATGGATCGGATCCGCAAAAAGCATACGGACGTCTGAATGGAGCCTTACAGGGGGGTGATCAATGACAGGCGGGTGATCACCCATATACACTCCCTGATCACCCCCTGTCATTGATCACTTCCCTGTAAGGCTCCATTCAGACGTCCGCATGATTTTTACGGATCCATGGATACATGGATCGGATCCGCAAAACACATGCGGACGTCTGAATGGAGCCTTACAGGGGGTGATCAATGACAGGCGGGTGATCACCCATATACACTCCCTGATCACCCCCCTGTCATTGATAACCCCCCTGTAAGGCTCCATTCAGACGTCCGCATGCGTTTTGTGGATCCGATCCATGGATCCGTAAAAAATCATGCGGATGTCTGAATGGAGCCTTACAGGGGGGGTGATCAGTGACAGGGGGGTGATTACCCTGATCACCCCCTGTCATTGATAACCCCCCTGTAAGGCTCCATTCAGACGTCAGCATGCGTTTTGTGGATCCGATCCATGGATCCATGGATCCGTAAAAAATCATGCGGATGTCTGAATGGAGCCTTACAGGGGGGGTGATCAGTGACAGGGGGGTGATTACCCTGATCACCCCCTGTCATTGATAACCCCCCTGTAAGGCTCCATTCAGACGTCAGCATGCGTTTTGTGCATCCGATCCATGGATCCGTAAAAAATCATGCGGATGTCTGAATGGAGCCTTACAGGGGGGTGATCAATGACAGGGGGGTGATCAATGACAGGCGGGTGATCACCCATATACACTCCCTGATCACCCCCTGTCATTGATCACCCCCCCTGTAAGGCTCCATTCAGACATCCGCATGATTTTTTACGGATCCATGGATACATGGATCGGATCCACAAAACACATGCGGATGTCTGAATGGAGCCTTACAGGGGGGGTGATCAGTGACAGGGGGGTGATCACCCTGATTACCCTGATCACCCCCTGTCATTGATAACCCCCCTGTAAGGCTCCATTCAGACGTCCGCATGCGTTTTGTGGATCCGATCCATGTATCCATGGATCCGTAAAAAATCATGCGGATGTCTGAATGGAGCCTTACAGGGGGGGTGATCAGTGACAGGGGGGTGATCACCCTGATTACCCTGATCACCCCCTGTCATTGATAACCCCCCTGTAAGGCTCCATTCAGACGTCCGCATGCGTTCTGTGGATCCGATACATGTATCCATGGATCCGTAAAAAATCATGCGGATGTCTGAATGGAGCTTTACAGGGGGGGTGATCAGTGACAGGGGGGTGATCACCCTGATTACCCTGATCACCCCCTGTCATTGATAACCCCCCTGTAAGGCTCCATTCAGACGTCCGCATGCGTTTTGTGGATCCGATCCATGTATCCATGGATCCGTAAAAAATCATGCGGATGTCTGAATGGAGCCTTACAGGGGGGGTGATCAGTGACAGGGGGGTGATCACCCTGATTACCCTGATCACCCCCTGTCATTGATAACCCCCCTGTAAGGCTCCATTCAGACGTCCGCATGCGTTCTGTGGATCCGATCCATGTATCCATGGATCCGTAAAAAATCATGCGGATGTCTGAATGGAGCTTTACAGGGGGGGTGATCAGTGACAGGGGGGTGATCACCCTGATTACCCTGATCACCCCCTGTCATTGATAACCCCCCTGTAAGGCTCCATTCAGACGTCCGCATGCGTTCTGTGGATCCGATACATGTATCCATGGATCCGTAAAAAATCATGCGGATGTCTGAATGGAGCCTTACAGGGGGGGTGATCAGTGACAGGGGGGTGATCAGGGAGTCTATATGGGTGATCACCCCCCTGTCATTGATCACCCCCCTGTCATTGATCACCCCCCTGTCATTGATCACCCCCCCCTGGTAAGGCTCCATTCAGACATTTTTTTTGGCACAAGTTAGCGGAAATTTTTTGTTTGTTTTTGTTTTTTCTTACAAAGTCTCATATTCCACTAACTTGTGTCAAAAAATAAAATCTCACATGGACGCACCATACCCCTCACGGAATCCAAATGCGTAAACATTTTTAGACATTTATATTCCAGACTTCTTCTCACGCTTTAGGGCCCCTAAAAAGCCAGGGCAGTATAAATACCCCACATGTGACCCCATTTCGGAAAGAAGACACCCCAAGGTATTCCGCTGAGGGGCATATTGAGTCCATGAAAGATTGAAATTTTTGTCCTAAGTTAGCGGAAAGTGAGACTTTGTGAGGAAAAAAACAAAAAAAAAATCAATATCCGCTAACTTATGCAAAAAAAAAAAAAATTCTAGGAACTCGCCAGGCCCCTCATTGAATACCTTGGGGTGTCTTCTTTCCAAAGTGGGGTCACATGTGGGGTATTTATACTGCCCTGGCTTTTTAGGGGCCCGAAAGTGTGAGAAGAAGTCTGGGATCCAAATGTCTAAAAATGCCCTCCTAAAAGGAATTTGGGCCCCTTTGCGCATCTAGGCTGCAAAAAAGTGTCACACATGTGGTATCGCCGTACTCAGGAGAAGTTGGGCAATGTGTTTTGGGGTGTCATTTTACATATACCCATGCTGGGTGAGAAAAATATCTTGGTCAAATGCCAACTTTGTATAAAAAAATGGGAAAAGTTGTCTTTTGCCAAGATATTTCTCTCACCCAGCATGGGTATATGTAAAATGACACCCCAAAACACATTCCCCAACTTCTCCTGAGTACGGCGATACCAGATGTGTGACACTTTTTTGCTGCCAAGGTGGGCAAAGGGGCACATATTGCAAAGTGCACCTTTCGGATTTCACCGGCCATTTTTTACAGATTTTGATTGCAAGGTACTTCTTACACATTTGGGCCCCTAAATTGCCAGGGCAGTATAACTACGCCACAAGTGACCCCATTTTGGAAAGAAGACACCCCAAGGTATTCCGTGAGGGGCACGGCGAGTTCCTAGAATTTTTTATTTTTTGTCACAAGTTAGCGGAAAATGATGATTTTTCTTTTTTTTTCTTTTTTCCTTACAAAGTCTCATATTCCACTAACTTGCGACAAAAAATAAAAAATTCTAGGAACTCGCCATGCCCCTCACGGAATACCTTGGGGTGTCTTCTTTCCAAAATGGGGTCACTTGTGGGGTAGTTATACTGCCCTGGCAATTTAGGGGCCCAAATGTGTGAGAAGTACCTTGCAATCAAAATGTGTAAAAAATGGCCTGCAAAATCTGAAAGGTGCACTTTGGAATATGTGCCCCTTTGCCCACCTTGGCTGCAAAAAAGTGTCACACATCTGGTATCGCCGTACTCAGGAGAAGTTGGGGAATGTGTTTTGGGGTGTCATTTTACATATACCCATGCTGGGTGAGAGAAATATCTTGGCAAAAGACAACTTTTCCCATTTTTTTATACAAAGTTGGCATTTGACCAAGATATTTCTCTCACCCAGCATGGGTATATGTAAAATGACACCCCAAAACACATTCCCCAACTTCTCCTGAGTACGGCGATACCAGATGTGTGACACTTTTTTGCAGCCAAGGTGGGCAAAGGGGCACATATTCCAAAGTGCACCTTTTGGATTTCACCGGTCATTTTTTACACATTTTGATTGCAAAGTTCTTCTCACACATTTGGGCCCCTAAATTGCCAGGGCAGTATAACTACCCCACAAGTGACCCCATTTTGGAAAGAAGACACCCCAAGGTATTCCGTGAGGGGCATGGCAAGTTTTTAGAATTTTTTATTTTTTGTCGCAAGTTAGTGGAATATGAGACTTTGTAAGAAAAAAAATAAAAATAAAAATCATCATCATTTTCCGCTAACTTGTGACAAAAAATAAAAAGTTCTATGAACTCACTATGCCCATCAGCGAATACCTTAGGGTGTCTACTTTCCGAAATGGGGTCATTTGTGGGGTTTTTCTACTGTTTGGGCATTGTAGAACCTCAGGAAACATGACAGGTGCTCAGAAAGTCAGAGCTGTTTCAAAAAGCGGAAATTCACATTTTTGTACCATAGTTTGCAAATGCTATAACTTTTACCCAAACCATTTTTTTTTTGCCCAAACATTTTTTTTTTATCAAAGACATGTAGAACAATAAATTTGGCGAAAAATGTATATATGGATGTCGTTTTTTTTGCAAAATTTTACAGCTGAAAGTGAAAAATGTCATTTTTTTGCAAAAAAATCGTTAAATTTCGATTAATAACAAAAAAAGTAAAAATGTCAGCAGCAATGAAATACCACCAAATGAAAGCTCCATTAGTGAGAAGAAAAGGAGGTAAAATTCATTTGGGTGGTAAGTTGCATGACCGTGCAATAAACCGCTAAAGTTGTGGAGTGCCGATTTGTAAAAAAGGGCCTGGTCACTAGGGGGGTATAAACCTGTGGTCCTTAAGTGGTTAATGTGCTACATTACTGATTTACTTTCAATAGTTTTTTATTATCAGGGTGTTGGCTCGTGCCGAAAATACAACAGCATATACAGTACAGGCAATAATAAGAGTCACTGAGCACAGTACTCCTGTTTTTTGTTTAAGTACAAAATTAAGCCGTACAGAAAGGTATTCCATAGCAAAATCATGTCATAAAAGTTTAACTAATAAACTTATAATCAAACAATAATCATACAGTAAATCATACAGTAAATCATATAATAAGATGTGCCACGTCTTTATTTCAACATACTATACAATTGCAATCTACTTGCGAGACATTATATACTACATGTACGTTTCCACTTACTTCCCACCATTTATATTATTCTGCGTCTCTGGACAGTGATCCCTCCAGGCATCCCATTTCAGGTCATGTTTTCCAACCTGAAAGGTCCGATGAGCTATTATGTATTCATATGATTTAGTGGTATTGACCGCACTAATGATCTCTCGAAGATCAGGGATATTAGTGTTTTTCCAATTCCTTGTGATTGCTATTTTAGTAGCTATTAGTAGGTGTAATACTATGGTTCTATACTTAAATGGAATTTTGTCCAACTCCACCAAAAGCAAAGCTAGAGCTGGATCTGGAGGGATCACATATCCCACAATCCCAGACACCTTAGAAAACACTTGAGACCAGAGAGAGTAAATATTAGGACATTGCCAAAGTATATGCAACAGTGTACCTTTGTGTCCACAATTCCTCCAACAGTTTATGTTAGTGTTTGGAAAAAATGTATGTAACCTAACAGGGGTGTAGTACCATCTCAAGGTTGTCTTGAGAAAAGTTTCTAGATGTGAGGAGCATTTGAGGGTGGAGATAGCAATTTTATTTGCTGCTGCCCATTGGGCTGTGGAAAAAGTTGTTTTAAGATCAGTCTCCCATGCTAGGAATAGAGTGGTTTTTGAAAACCTATCCTTATCCCCCAGAAACATATACAAAGGTTTAATCCCTTTGTGAGCGGATCCTTGGATGGACCATTGAGCCATCAATTGAGTATGATTCTTGAGGACAAAAGACGGGTTACCCGACAATATGTGTCTTATTTTGATATATGAAAACACTTCCTGTGGAGGAATATTATAGGATTGCTCAATATCTTTAAAGGTTTTTAAAACTGAAACCGACAACAGGTCTGCCACAGTGGTAAGTCCACTATCTTTCCACACCTTAACGTTTAAATCTGGAACCAGATATTGAAGAGAATCAATAGGGGTCAGGTGTGCCACTGATGATGGGGCTGCTCGACTTAAATCGTGATATTTTTTCCACAAAGCCACTGATGTATAGACATAAAAAGCAGGGTAGAGACCTGAGTAGCCTTCATGCAACGCTGCCGTGAGGAGAGCGCGTAGATTCCGACCTGGGATTTGTGATTGCTCAATATGCACCCAGTGTTTTCCTACTCCTCCACTCCACCAGTCTTTAAGCTGATTAATCCTTGAGGCTAGATAGTAATCAAACAAGTTAGGCATACCCAGGCCTCCACATTTTTTATGCCTGCACATGATACTTCTCGCCAATCTAGGTTTAGCTTTGTTCCAAATAAAAGCGTTTAACATCTTGTTAGCTAGATTGAAAAAGGAAATTGGAACTGGAATAGGGATAGTACGGAATAAGTACAATAATTTTGGCAGTATATGTTGTTGGAACGCAGCAATACGCCCTAACCAAGATAGCTCTGTTTTGGCCATACTATCAAGTTCCGGTTGAAGTGAAAGCAGCAGGGGGGGAAGTTAGCTTTATACAGTCCCTGGGGGGTAACAGTCACTTTAAAACCTAGGTACTGAACCATGGATTCCTGCCAGTCTAAGGAGAATTCTGCTTTCATCTGAGACAAGCTTGTTCCTGGGATCCCCAACGATAGAGCCTGGGACTTACTGTAGTTTATCTTATAATATGATAAGGCCCCATAGGAGCGAATGATGTCCATCACTGCCCTTAAGGACTTCCTGGGGTTTGTTAGGGACAGAATAATATCGTCCGCATATAGCGATATACAATGTTGCCTATTTCCAATTTTTACACCCGTCACATCGGTCGACTGACGGATCGCCTGAGCTAATGGTTCCAATGATAAAATAAATATTAAGGGAGAAAGGGGACATCCCTGTCTCGTGCCATTAGAAAGCCTAAACGGATCTGACAATACACCATTTGTTAATACACGGGCTGAAGGGTTAGAGTAAAGGACTCGTATAGCTTGTATAGTAGATTCCGGGAACCCCATCCTGCGGAGTACAGAGAAGACAAACGACCAGTTAACTCGGTCGAAAGCCTTCTCTGCATCCAGGGTAACCATAACCGTCGGGATACGAGCACGATTTACAAAATCGACTAAGTTTAATACCCTTCTTGAGTTGTCTGTGATTTGGCGCCCCTGGACAAAGCCCACCTGGTCAGGGGCCACCAGAGATGGAATGATGTTCACTAGTCGGGAGGCTAAAATTTTTGCATAAATTTTAAGGTCTGTATTAAGTAAGGAAATGGGGCGGAAATTTTGAGGAATAGAAGGATCCTTACCAGGCTTGGGTAAAGTCACAATAACCGCTTCTAACATTTCATTAGGCATATTACCTTTTTCCATGGCACGGGACAGAGATGCGTGGAGATGTGGTAATAAATAGTCGGAAATAGTAGGTAATAAGAGTTTGAAAGTCCGTCTGGACCAGGACTTTTATGATACGGCAAACCCTTAATTACCTTAAATATTTCAGCTTGAGTGACAGGAGCAGTAAGGGACTCACTTTGACTTTTATCTATAGAGGGTAACGTTAGGGATCCCAGGAAATCCTCAATGTCGCCAGAGGAAGCAGGAACAAAGCCAGGTTCTTCCTGTAAATTATATAATTGAGAATAATAAGATCTAAACTGATTGGCTATAGCTTTCGGATCATACAACTTGTAAGATTTGGAAGAATCCCAAAGGAACGCTATTTTTGACTTCACAGCTCTAGCTTTAACCCGACTTGCCAGCAGCTTCCCTGCTTTGTTAGCTTGAGAATAGTATGTTGCTTTAGTCTTTTTAAGTGCTAATTCATACGTGTGCAGAAAACTTTCTCTAAGTTGCGATCTGAGAACTTTCAGCTTATCTGATAATTCCAGAGAGGGGGAGGCCTTATTCAGTGCGTCTACAGTTTGTATTTGTAATATAAGATCATTTTGATGTTTTTCTCTCTGCCTTTTATGTTTATGGCTTAGTTTCAAAAGAATTCCCCTTATGAACGCTTTGTGAGCAGTCCATACTATAGTGGGGTCCGATACAGAGTCAGCGTTAAATTGGAAATATTCTTGTAATGCTGCAGAAATTTCTGCCTGGTATTTGGTATTAGCTAATATATAGTCATTGGCTCTCCATAATGGGTTGGGGGGGGGGTTGTGAACTCTTCCTTTATTTCTAAGGTCACCGGGGCGTGATCCGACCAGGTAATCGTCCCAATTGAGGATTTTGCAGAAACGCTCAATGACGTTCTATCAACAAGGAACAGGTCTATGCGGGAGTACGTTCTGTGTGCTGGAGAAAAATATGTGAAATCCTTTTCCGACGCATGGTGGATACGCCATACATCAAATAGTGAGTTAGCTAGTAAAGATGGTATGAGGGATGTTGCATTCGATCTGGAAACAGAGGAAGAATCTTGGGATGGGTCAGGTGTTACGTTAGTCACCGCAGATGATCACTCTGCCTTCCTTCAAGGCCTGTATTTTGTGGAAGAGCTTATTAAGAAAACGCACCGGACAAATATTCGAGGCATACACACCCACTAGGGTATAAATTATATTATTTATTGAGCACACATGAATAACGTACCGTCCCCCTGAATCAATGATTGTTTTCTTTTCAGTGTGTGCTACTGAACTCCTTATTGCTAATAAAACCCCTCTCTTTTTACCAATACTATGAGAGTGAATCAGAGTCGGAAAGGAAGGGTGTTTCAATCTCCTTAAATCAGCCTCTAGTATATGTGTCTCTTGTGCACAAAATACATCACATTTATTCGAGAGTGCCTCCTTCCACATCATCCGCCTCTTGTATGGACTATTCAAGCCTCTTACATTTAAGGAACTAATTGTCAACACCATCTTATCTCATAAGAGGCTGCATATAGGAACTCACGCGGTCCATGCGGAAGGAGACACCCATCGACACTCTACCATTTATCTGATCAAAATGCAAAGTATAGACCTGGCACAAAGAAAAAATAAATGCAAAAAGAAAAGAACTTTAACAGTGTAAACCACAACTGACCGCCCTGGAAAAGGGACGGTAAAGGATTAGCACAAGGGTTAGATCGCATTTCCCCTTGTGATATTTTTTTGGGGAAGACAGTCTTGCCTACCACCATGAGGCTTCACAGTAAGAGCATATTCCCGCTCCTTCTGGATGTAGGACAGCTAGAAGAACCTTCAGCGATGTTTTCTCTGGCGTCGTCTCTCCACTTGATGCCACTCTCCATCTTCTTCAGGGTGTTGCTGATGTTTTTCTGTAGGGACCGCCGACACCACGATACCCCAGGTTGCCAGAACAGATTTGCCCTCCTCGACTGTGCGAATGACAGACATAGCCCCGTCTCTCTGTACAAGCAGCTTCATGGGGTAACCCCGGCGATATGGAACAGAGTGTGATCTCAGTGCTAAGGTAATCGGGGTTAGCGTGCGTCTGAGTTGCAGGGTAGCTATAGAAAGATCCGCAAAAAGCTTTACTGACTGGTATGGATCTGGTAAAGTACCTAGCTTTCTTGCTGCTGCGAGGGTATCATCTTTAGCCTGAAAGAAGTGCAGGCGGGCTAGCACGTCTCGAGGCACATCATCAGGCAGGTGCTTTAACTTGGCAATCCTATGTGCCCGGTCAATGATAAGATCTTGTTCGGTGCAATCAGGCAGAAGCAGCTTAATCAGATTCTTGATGTAGGTTTGCAGGTCTGCCACCGCAACCGATTCTGGCACCCCACGCAACTTTAAGTTGTTTCTGCAGGACCGATCCTCAAGGTCCGCCACTTTCGCTCTGAGGTAAGCAATTTCCTCTGATTGAGAGCCGTGTGAGTCTATCAGATTATTATGCGAGTCCGCGAATTCGCCCATTTTTTGCTCCACATGCTGGACTCTGTTTTCTAGGGCTGCTACTGACACTTGAATAGGCGTAATTAGATGCGATATGTGGCTGGTAACTGAATGATTAAATGCCAAGAGCATGTCCTTCAGCAGCAAGCTAGACGCCGGTTTATCATCCGTGGGGAAGTTACATAGCGTGTCTGATAAGGTGCCGACCTCTGACAAGCCTTGGTTGCCGCTTACTTCATGGGCATTTACCCCTTGGTCTTGCAGTCTGGGTCTCTGCTTAGCCGGACTTGTACCGGGAGATTGCAGTGACGCCGAGGCCTCCAGTGTTAAATCGCCTTTGTTCTTAAGATGGCTCTTACCCGACCGGGATAGTTGCGGGGATCCACTAGGGCTCTGTTGCGAGCTGCCGTCTTCTGAAGCGCGGGGAGATCCTCCGCTAATCGTGGATACCGGACTGGAGTCAGGCCCTGTATGTCCGCCTCGTGAGTCAGCGCCATCTTTGTTTTGCTCAGGGCCGAAGAAAAACTCCAGTTTTCCTTGTTTTTTTATGCTTCTTTTTCCCCTGGTCATCATCGGGGATGGTGCCGATGCCGAACCGCACCAGAAGGAGAGAATTAAATGCAATAATAAGGTTCTGCTGGGCTGGAATGCTAGACTGGAGCGGGAGCTCTGGAATCAAGCAGCCATACTCCTCAGCGTCTCGGCCACGCCCCTACATTACTGATTTAGTTACTGTACACTATTGCCAACAGACAGTTGCCTGAGCCCTCAAAAGAAACGGGCAGTGGCAAAAATGTTGCTGTAGCCGGCACAAGTAGCAGCAGAAGGGGTGGTGGTAGCAGCTGCAGCAACAGGCAAGAGCTAACACTGTCATCCAGCAGTCGTGACCAACAATCCAGCTGTATTTGAATAGTTGACTCACTCTTCAACATCATCTCAGCTGACAACAGTTACACGAAGCCAGGAATCGGTGGATTCCTCTGTCACCACACTTACTTGGCATGGCCCAGGAACAACCTCTGTGCCCTCGCCTTTCCTGCAACTGTTTTTCTTTTGCTGCTGCATTTGCTCGGGAAGTAATGCATTCTGCCGGCTGTCCTCCACTTTTCAGCAAGGGCAAGATTAGTGTAAGCTACAGGCCACCACAGACTTGGAAAGGTCCGCTGTATGTACAATAGGGGTGCAACTAGCAAAGGTGACAGTCGGGTGGGAGCATGTGTTGAGAGCTGTCGTGGACATGGCCATGAGACTGGTGAGGGTGACATTAGTGACGAACAGACATTAATGGATGATGATGTAGCTGATCGCATGTGGGAGCCGATTGAAGAGGGGACCTCATCAGCATCAAGGGGTGAGGGTGGCAGCATGCCTGTGAGACAGCAGCAGGGTGGCAGTGTGCCCATGAGCCAGTAGGGTGGAAGCAGTGGGAGATCTGGAAAAAAATATGCCCGGGGTAGACCGTCTGCTACTAAGGAGTCTACCTTTTAGGAAACAACTTGTGGTGCGGGGGTTCATAAAGATAGCGGCAGGCAGTCAGCACAAAGTTTTGGTGGTAAAATGCCATACTTGACAGTGTGGGAATTTGATGGAGGATGTTAGGGTGGTTGTATTAAGGATATGTGAGCAGAAGTTGAAGCACGGTCAGGGTGCTAATGATAAATGAGACGGACCTGTTGGCTTGTCCCCGCCCCTTTTTTAGACTTGACGTGAGCATGGAAAAGTCGCAGGTTGCAATCTGGGACCGATATACCCCAGAAAACTGGCGTATATCACTTTATAACCTAACCTTATAAAGATGAATCAGGCCTTGATGAACCAGTATTTCCAGACACCGGTGCCTGATGCAACAGACTAGATCATTCTGGCAGTAATGATCTGACTAGTGTGCTGCCAAACCAGAACATTGTGATAAATCTGCTGCCACTATTCTGATGCTGCCACGTGCCTGATGCCACATGCCTGCTGCTGTTACTTGTCCCCCCACCTCCCCACTCTTTGACTGGGCCACTATGCTGACTCCACATGCTGTTGCCACCCTCCCCACTCTGTTCCGGGGTCACTATTGTGACTCTTCATGCTGTTGCCACCCTCACCACTAGTGACACTAGTGTCCATGTTTGACATCTCTGTTTATTTCTCAGTTCTTATGATCCGCCAGAAGAACAGGAATATAATATTTTTTTTAAACTGTTCTGTTGTTTGAGCGTCCATAAGATCTTTATCAGACGGTCAGTATTTTGCATCAGGATTTGATTGTGATTTGGAAGCAAAAATCTGGAGTGGGTCCAAAACACAGAAGTTATGTAAATATCACATTATTTCAGTTTTTTTTACCCACTCCTGTTTTTGCCTAACGATCACTGTCCAAATACTGATGAAAAAACTGATCAAATACTGACCGGGTGTTAGAGGCCATTAAAGTCCTACATGCGGACTTCTTTTTCATTTGAAGAAAACAGATTTCAGAGACAAATGGCCAAAACTCATGCAAATTAAGCATGGGGCATCTATCACACGGTCAGTATTATGCATCAGGATTTGATCAGGATTTGGAAGCCAAAAGCAGGGGTAGGTCCAAAACACAGAAGACATACATATATTTCCAGCACATGGTCTCTGTTTTGGACCCATTCCTGTTTTACCTTACAAATACTGATCAAATGGTGACCAAATATTGCTTGAAATTGGATGCTCAAACTACATGATCCGCTTTTATGGCAGTTCTTCTGATGGATCAGAAAAATAAACAGTGAACACAACCTTACTGCTGACACCCTCTCCACTGTCATGGGGCCACTACTTGAATATTGGGCCACTGCACGGTTAAGTCCACGCAGATAAATTAGACCTCTCTCTAACATTGACCTGTAAGGCTGAATTCACTCTTCAGTTATTTCCATCGGTTTTTGTGAGCCAAATTCAGGAGCCAAGCCTACTCTCGGATTAGGTATCATGAATAAATCTGCACCTGTTCTGTGGGTTTGAGCTGCACCTGCTTTGGGCTGGCAATAACTGACAAAATAAGTGAAGTGTGAACTAAGTCTAATAGTGACGCACAGTCATTTTCTCTCCACTACTTTATTGTATCGTATATGGCTTGTATCCATGTCCTTATTTTGTTCCACTAAAGACTTATTAGGACACCTGCAGGGGCACGCAGCGGTTTTATTTTTATTCATTTATTTATTTATTTGTCTTTACTGATGGATGCTGTATAGGGATGAGCGAACCCAAACTTTTCGGGTTCGGCGTCTGGGCAGTGGAAGAATCCCGTTATGGAGTCCATTATAATAAAATATAACGGAATTCTATGACGGAAGGCAGTCTATGGCCAAGCATAACAGATCCGTCTGGCCCAGTCAAAGAAACCAGACGGATCCGTTCTACTTGGCCATAGACTTCTATTATGATGGACCAAAACAGAATACCTCTTAAAGGCTTCCATTTTGCATTCCAGCATAGAATTCTGTTATATATTATAACGGAATCCATAACAGGATTCCTCCACAGCCCAAACACCAAACCCGAACCTGTAAAGTTTGGGTTTGATCATCCCTAATCCTTAATGCTGTATGCTTTTTTTTTTTTTTTTTCTTGGTTTTGCTAACGGTCAGCTAGGACTGTTGGTGGCCTGCAGGATGATGTGCTCAGCCATATATGTGACCTGCCTGCCATACTAACGCAAAGTAACTGTTTAGCTACCAGAAAGGACTAGCTATGCATGTTTCTGCAATTCACAGTGATGTACTCCGGGATACATTCTCCCTAAAATGTAATTGCAGGCTGGGATATACCTGATGTAATGCACTTTGTGACTGATTCATTTGTAACAAAGCTAATTTTAGGGAAAAAGGGGACGAAGCAACCAAATTGAATATTTTAAAACTTTGCTCATCACAAGTAGTGATAATAATCAGTTCTTGCTTTTTCTGTTTTCTGTCCTGTCCTTATACTATAAACAGTCACAAGCAGGGTGTTCTAGTGGTGATAGATAATCAGTCCTCACCTCTCCTGTGTTCTCCCCTGTCCTTATACTATAAGCAGTGATAAGCAGGGTGTTCTAGTGGTGATAGATAATCAGTTCTCACCTCTCCTGTGTTCTCCCCTGTCCTTATACTATAAGCAGTGATAAGCAGGGTGTTCTAGTGGTGACACATAATCAGTTCTCACCTCTCCTGTGTTCTCCGTTGTCCCTTATACTATATACAGTATCTTCATGCCTGCAGTCATCCCAAAACTTCTAGATAGAACAGGAAGACAGTATTAAAGGGTTTGTTCAGGAATAAGTAACTTTTCACATGTGTCCGCAGCCTCTACTATGGAAAGAGTCATACGTACCTGCTACCCTCAGCTCTGGTTATGTGTGCCAGCTCCTGTGTGTCCATCTTCCAGTAAATGTTGTTTGCTCCCTCGCCGGCACAGGCATGGTCACCTGCTTTACTGCAGCCAATGACTGGCTTTAGAGGTGATGTGTCTCTTGTGGACATGTTACCCCTGAATCCAGTCATTGGCTGCAGCAGAGCAGATGATTATGCCCATTCCAAGGAGGTAAATAAGCCACGGATCGAAAGAACTTTGGCTTACCGGCTTCACAGCCCTGGGGCGGCCAGCAAGGGCAACAGGTGCACAAACAATGTAATGTTATACACACACAATGTAATGTTAGGGATGGAATATAAGGGCTACTCTCCCTGCATTGTAAACTGGTTGGAATAATGAAGCAATCAGATTGGATTTATACAGGAGACCTGCAGATATTTGGGTCAGATAACTCCTGCTGTCCGGTCATTTTTGGTCGTCTTTTCAGGTCATATAAAACCTTCCACACGACTTCTCCAACCGTCTGAAGACTTCTACAATATTTCTTTCACAGCTTGTGAATCCGGGTGAAGATCTGAACAATATTAATCCTACAGAGACCTATGTGAGGGGTGATGAGCAGAGGACAGAGGACATTTCTACAGATAACCGCCCAGGTGAGTAGTGACCACTAAGTAAAGCAGAGAGGTCTCTAAGATTCTGCTTATACAAAAAAAATAGATATATTGTGCAATGTGGGAATAATGATATTATTATTATTATTGATGAGTATATATGAAAGTATAAAGGAACAAAAATAAATCTCACATACGGAGAGACTTGTACACAATAACAATTACTAATAATTACTACTAATAATAAAGTTACTCCCAAGACCATTTGGTAACTAAACCACATATTCCTATCCCTCTACAGTACAGTGTAGTTACTATACAGAGGTCTTCTCGTGTCTCTCCAGTCCCGGTCTTTGCTCTGGACCCTCCAGGTTTCCTCTTCTGTAGCACTTTTCTTTTCTCTTCTCCTTCTCTCTTCTTCCTCTTCCTTCCTTCCTTCCTTGCTAAGGCTACTTTCACTTTAGCGTTTTTGCTGGATCCGGTTTCCGTTACTGATAATACAACCATCTGCATCCGTTATGAACGGATACGGTTGTATTATCTTTAACTTTTTTTAACATTGCCAAGATGGATCCGTCATAAACTCTATTGAAAGTCAATGGGGACGAATCCGTCTTCTCTGCCACAATAGAGACACGAGAAGACCTCTGAAAGTAGCCTTAGCAAGGCTCCGCATCTCAGGACGGAAAGAAAACCACAACATGCTGCGGTTTGCTCTTCAGTCTGAAAACTAAACTAAACGCAATGCATTTTGGAGCATTCTGTTCTGTTCAGTTCAGTTTTGTCCCCATTGACAATGAATGGGGACAAAACTGAAGCGTTTTTTTCCCGGTATTCAGCCCCTATGACAGAACTCAATACCGGAAAACTTCAACGCTGAGTTCACATGGGCGAGATTTCCGCGCGGGTGCAATGCGGGAGGTGAACACATTGCACCCGCACTGAATCTGGACCCTGTCATTTCTATGGGGCTGTGCACATGAGCTGTGATTTTCACGCATTACTTATGCGTTGCGTAAAAATCGCAGCATGCTCTATATTGTGCGTTTATCACGCAACACAGGCCCCATAGAAGTGAATGGGGCTGAGTGAAAATCGCAAGCAAGTGCGGATGCGGTGCGATTTTCATGCATGGTTGCTAGGTGACAGTCTTTTCACTGTATTATTTTCCCTTATAACATGGTTATAAGGGAAAATAATAGCATTCTTTAATACAGAATGCTTAGTAGGTGGTCAATTGAGGGTTAGTAGGTGGTCAATTGAGAGTTAAAAAATAAATAAAAATTAACTCTCCTTCTCCTCTTGATCGCGTAGTTGCCGGTCTCTTCTTACTTCTTTAATCATGAGCTGCCGGCTAAAGGACCTGTGGTGACGTCAGATCACATGCTCCAATCACATGGTCCATCACATTGCACCCAAAACACATTGCACCCGCGCAATAAAAACTGAACATCGGAACGCAATCGTAGTCAAAACTGACTGCAATTGCGTACCTAATCGCGCGGGTTTGCCGCAATACACCGGGACGCATCCGGACCTAATACGGACACGCCCGTGTGAACCCAGCCTTAGGCTAGTGTGAAAGTACCCTTAACATCCAGTCCTAGCATTGTCTAGAATATGGTTTGGACACATCTTTTTGGTTGTTCCTTATGGTTTTCTAGTAATTTTCAGGTAACTCTTGAAGACTGATAGAAGCAGCTGGAATGTTGGTATTTTCCTGCCCCACTGGCCATGTACCACCTACTGGACAATTGTCAGCCTTTCTTTAGATAATTGACAACTACAGTACCTTTGATGCTAATGGCCCGTTGTCGAGATAGACAGTACTCGCTAATTACCAGGAAGTTGCTGAGAACAGGATACCAATACAATATATGGCTTACATTATTTTCCTAAAAATTCTTAAAAATCTGTATTTCTTACACACGCATAAATAAATTCACCTACACGCCTTGACATGCTATCATTAACCTCTTAGTGACAACCCATACGCCTTTTTACGGCAGTCACTAAAGGGCCTCCATCACATGAGCCAGCGGCCCTGCTCTAACAGCCCATACTGGCAGGAGTGCTGATCTGGGCTGTTTAACACTTTGCATGCCGTGGGCAATGGTGCCTGCCGCATGTAAAGTGCTGACAGAGGGAGCGGACTCCCTCTGTCTCCCATCGGCACCCCGTAAATGCCGATGTGTGTGAAGGCTGGCTGGGGTCTCGTGTAGGCCCCACATCAGGCTTGAGTAATTTCCTCTCTGGTGCCCCCTTCTGGTCAATTTTAGAATAGCACTGACCTTAAAATGCAATGCACTATAGGGATAATACATTGCATTTTAAAATCAATCAAAAAGCTGTCTGTTATAGTCCCCTTGTGGGACTATTAAGTGGTTAAAAAAATAAATAAATTATCCAATAAAAAAATCCCATAGAAAATTTCATTTTTTTTTTCATTGAAAATACACTTTTCAATGATTAAATTGCAAAAAAAAAAAATCTCCCCCATATGTTTGGTATTGCCAAGCCCGTAACGACCTACATAAATATCACATAAATGATTCCCCTATTGTTAAGGCTGTACATTTTTTATTTTTTTTAAAAGACAGAATTACTAATTTATTCTTAGTTGCCACCAAAAAAATAATGCAATCAAAAAGCGCAATTTACTCCAAAATGATACCAATGAATAATACAAGTCGTCCCGCAAAAATCAAGCCCTCACACAACTCCATAGAAAGAAAAATAAAGTTATATATTTGATATCGCTGTAATCGTACCGACCCAGAGAATAGACATGTTATTTAACCTGAAAAATTAACGCCGTAAAATTTATAACGTAAAAAGTTAATCAGAAATATGGTGATAACTTAAAACGCTTTTACTTATCCAAGCCATTCTGAGATTGTTTTCTCGTGACACATTGTACTTCATGATGGTGGTAAATTTTAGTCAATATTTTTCATAATTTTTTTTTTTTAAATGCCAAATTTCAGAAAATTTGCAACTTGACAAATTTCAATTTCTCTGCTTTTAAAACAGATAGTGATACCTCATATAATAGTGATTACTTTACATTTCCCATATGTCTACTTCATGTTTGGATCATTTTGTGAATGATATTTTATTTTTGGGGACGTTAGAAGGCTTAGAAGTTTTAGAAGAAAATCTTGAAATATTTCAGTAAATTTCCAAAGCCCACTTTTTAAGGACCAGCTCAGGTCTGAAGTCACTTTGTGAGGCTTATATAATAGAAACCACCCAAAATTGACCCCATTTTAGAAACTACACCCTCAAGGTATCTAAAACTGATTTTACAAACTCTGTTAACCCTTTAGGTGTTCCACAAGAATTAAAGGGAAATATAGATGAA